>NC_053113.1:44251882-44416882 GCF_010015445.1 Perca fluviatilis
GCCCACACACACACACACACACACACACACACACACACACACACACACACACACACACACTGGCTCGATGCATACACCAGCACACGAGTAAAAACATCAGACCACTTACGTAGGCTACGGTGAAAGCTCCGAACTTACTGTCGAAAGCACACTGTGTGTGTTTAATCCAGGGTCTGACTTAATTATTTTTTTTTAATTGAAGGCATTTAATGGTCAAAATATTATTAATAAATATTCAAATATATTCGAATATTAATATACAAACGAACTTCGAATATGATTTTTGGGCAAAAGTCAAAGCCCTAATTTACATCACTGATTTGGGAGCTATCTATCCAGAACAACTTATCAGTAGGTGTGCATCACAGAGTTGGTCATTGCTTCAGAGAGTGACTGCTTCAGAATATATTACATCATTGTAGGGATGGTTTTATGCCTGGTGTATTGGTATATTTGAAATTTGGGTGATTTATTGAATTACAATTGCACATGTGTTAATTTACATGTCATATTAGGCTTTTGCCATTTCAATTTGACAGCCAGTGGAGGTTTCTGAGGACTTAGTAATAATACTAGGCAGCTACATTCTGAATTAGTCTGTGAGCGGTTTTTGAAAGGATACCCATGAATTGCTGTGTGCCCAATCCCTCTGTGTGGAACTCATTGTGATGATTCTTGTGATTATTGTTATGTAAGGTCAGGGATGCTGTGGTGCTTATGAGATTGCAAGGCCCATCATTACTTAATAAATGTAACTAATAGCTGAAACATTGAATTTCGTAATGACGTTGATCAGAAAACTGTATTTAAAGCAACATTGCATAACTATTTTACCTTAAAATAACATCATCATCATCATCATCATCATCATCATCATCATTAGACTTGTAATAGGAAGAACGGTGCCTCTTGTTATGGGGGAGGTTAGGACCCAAAGGCAGCACACAGAAAACTGGCACAGTCTGAGGCAGGAATCGTGTGACTAAAGGCAGGTCTGGTTCCCAGGAACACTGCAAGGCAGGAGAATCAAGAACAGGCAGGGTTGGTAACAGAATCAAACTGAAGAATATTGGAAAGTCTGCCATTTGAACATAGGACAATCTGACAATGAGTAAGTGAACTGGGAGGCTTAAGTAGTGACTTTATAGCAGATGAGGAGCAGCTGTGTATCAGGTGAGCAGATGAGGTTGGAGTGATGCAGAAATGGGATGAGTGGAAAATTACATAGGCAGCAGGTAAATGAAAGAACAGGTTGTGACACCTGTCATTCTCACTGTGCGCCCTGAATGCCTGTTCTCACACTTTGGGTAGTGGGTTGGAGAAGTGCGAAACGCTTTACACACCACCACCTGTCACTGATTTTGGTTAAAGTGGAAAATATGTAAGGGTTAATGCCCGACGAGGTGTTCATTGTCAGGTATTTTACCATGGTCTGGGTGAATACTCTATTCTGATTGGCTGCAGGGTGTCCATTAAGTAAGGGTTAATGCCCGACGAGGTGTCCATTGTCAGGTATCACAGAGAATAACGTTATCTCACATATCTCAGCTCGCTGCTTCAGGCTGCGCCGCTGCAGCCGACGGTAACGTTACACATCGCGGATCAAATTCTTCGTAAAAGTCGTTATATTGTTTTGGGGACAATGACATGGCTGGATAGCTAGCTTGTCTTGTTGTTCAACATACTGTCAAATTATTTTTACTGATTGCCAACTGTACACAATGTTATTGACTTTGGATCTTGCTGGCATAACATTAGCTTTCTGGCTCGTAGTTTAACTGAAGGGTTCTATCAGCTGAGCGGACTATATAAATATCTCCGGTTGCTATGGGAGGCATGTCGTATCTAAGGTCCTTCCTAATTCCTGGGGGAGTCTACAACATTTGCATTGCATAAGAACCTGATGGATGGGAATGATTGTTCCAGGTATTAGTCAATTAGTCAGGCGTAACCAGGGAAACGGAGTTATTGTTTGGATAAACTTTAGATTTCGATTGTAAAACTAATTAAAATATGAACTAATGTTTTAAAAATATGTTATTTGGCAAGTGACCATGGTATAAGCGGGTTAATGCCCTTCGAGGTGTCCATTGTCAGGTATTAATGGACTTCGGCGGAGGCAACCGTCCTCCGCTGCCCGTCGGACGGTTCACGCCTCGCCGTCGTCCATTAATACCATAGATTAATACCTGACAATGGACACCTCGTCAGGCATTAACACTTACATAACAAATGCACATGTACAGCTGTCCATTTACCACAGCAGTGTAGAAGTGAATTATACTGTAGGGGCGCCAAATCGCAAACCATACTAAGTCACAGTCACATCTGGCCGATACCTGATCAGATTAATAAAGTCAATTTCGGCCCTTATACCAATCCGGCAAATTGATGCAAGGTGCATGCCTAGTGTATATCCATGTTCTTCCACTTCCGGGATTGCTCCGTTGCCGTCGGAAATTCCGCTGGATTTCACTCTTTTCAGCTGGATGTCAGTTACCTTCCGCTTTGTTTGGTTGGAATTTTAAACTCTAAACGATTTATGAGGACTCATTTACATTTGTCTCAGTTGACATTGTCCGCTACAAAATAATAACAAATAAAATAAAGATGAAAGCCACAAACCAGAGACTGTGATTTGCTTTAAACTGCAGGTCATTACTTAAAGTCTTTAACATGACTTGACCGGCTTGTTTTGTTCCCAATCATGTTTGCAGGCAATAAAGGGATTTTGATTGATTTTTGGGACCCATGCTATTTTCTTTGTACATGCTGCCCTTAGGGTCCATTTTGAAAAAACACAACATTTCTTTCCATTGTTTTGCAGATGATGTACAAATCTATTTGCCTGTAACAAACAATGAGAAGGACACTATCCAGCCGTTGTTAAACTGCTTGAGTGATCTCAAAATATGGTTGGATCAGAATTTTCTCTGTCTTAATGACAATAAGACCGAAGTTGTTGTGTTTGGTCGTGCTGAACATTTCAGTGCCTGTGTAGATGCTCTTGGTACTTTAGGTTCCCAAATTCATCCTTTTACCAGAAATCTGGGAGTGATTTTTGACAGTGCTTTTAAATTTGACAAACAGATTAGTTCTGTTGTTAAAACTAGCTTCTTCCAGCTGAGACTTTTGGCTAAGGTCAAGCCTTACCTGCAACGCAAAGACTTTGAGAGAGTCATACATGCATTTATTACGTCCCGTTTGGACTACTGTAACTCACTGTATGTTGGATTGGATCAGTCATCCCTTTGTCGGTTTACAGTTAGTCCAGAACGCAGCAGCTCGACTTTAACCGGGAATAAAAAGCGTGACCATATTACACCCGGTTTTGGCCACGCTCCAATTGGCTTCCTGTTTGTTTCAGGATTGAATTTAAAATTGTATTAATTGTTTTTAAGATCTTAAATGGGTTCTCGCCGTCTTACTTATCAGAGCTCTTACATGTCCACACGCCGGACGAGCACTGAGGGGTTGCCAATCAGATGCTCCTCGATGTGCCCAGATCCAGGTTAAAAACCAAAGGTGACCGAGCCTTTTCAGTGGCTGCTCCAAACCTCTGGAATAGTTTACCCATTCATGTAAGAACAGCTCGGACCATTGGAACGTTCAAGTCCTTGCTTAAGACCCATTACTACGCATTGGCTTTTAATTCAAGTTGAGCTTTGATATCTTGACATTATTGACATTATTCTTTTTCTACTGTTGTATATTGTGCCTTGTTTGTGTTTATTGTTTCGTTGCTTTTGGAGCATGTTAAGCACTTTGGTCAACTGAGGTTGTTTTTAAACGTGCTATATAAATAAAATTGAACTGAAATTGAACTGAACTGACGCTATAGTAATGTGACCTTGGCTTAACAGTTGCCTGAAACTGATACAAATAAAGATTACAGGAGTAATAAACCAACTAATATTGTAAAATAGTTGATGCTAATGACTTGAATAGCCTGCTACTTTAGTTCTGACTGGTCTGGTTCCGTTTTTTTCCTTTGGACCATGTGTTAACAGTTTTCAAAGAGGCCAAGTGGTCATCCTTAGTCCTGTAAAGCTTTCCTTAGACATGTCCTTCTTCACTGATCCCAGTACTGCTACAGGGTCACACTGTGGTTTCCACTGTTGAAGCAGCAGCCAGCAGGACCGCACAAGAGCCAGTGGAAGGGAGGGCTGCAGTCAGCCACCCAGAACCCTCTCATTGAGTGACATAAATGAGGAGAGCAGTTGAACAAATGGGCTGAAACAAAGACAGAGCCCCCTTTTTCTCATGTGGAAACCTAGGCTTCTGGTGTCTTTTTCTTTCTGCATGGGAGAAGATGTAGCCTCTGCCCCGGTGCTAGTTTCGCCCACACACATCCTCCTCTATGGAGCCTCAGACATGACATTCAAAAAAGTATATATTGTACATACTGTGGCCACAAATTAGCATTCTGAGGCCATAAATTAGCATTTCTTGGCCTCGGAATGCTAATTTGTGGCCACGAAATACAAATTTGTGGCCACGATATGCTAATTTGTGGCCACAAAATACTAATTTGTGGCCACAAAA
The DNA here is from genome assembly GCF_010015445.1 of Perca fluviatilis. Taxonomy (NCBI): domain Eukaryota; kingdom Metazoa; phylum Chordata; class Actinopteri; order Perciformes; family Percidae; genus Perca; species Perca fluviatilis. The sequence continues at coordinate 44,256,428 of NC_053113.1, forward strand.
TAGTATTTTGGGGATAACGACGTAGCCTAACTATAATGCGGGCAGTTCTGCTATCCTTGTTTGGGGCACATAGGCTACCCAGATCAAGCTAAAGGACAGGACAGAGATGATTTGATTGAATTGTATTTTATGCTGGGAATGGCGTAAACATTAATACATTACATCCACGGGTGCAAGCTGTATGATTATTCGCGGTTAAGGAGAAAGAGTAAACCGCTGGTGACCATATTAACCACCTCAGGCATAGTAACATATATTTATTTGGAAGTAAATAAAATATATTACGGTACATTTTCTCTGAAATGTTTCCAAACATGTATTTCTTTGTGACTGCATGCACGAGTTACATTTGTAATAACCTACCTAAAACCTTACACTAGACCTACATTTAAAACTTTTAATATATTCTACTGTAAAGAAAAATAACTAAATATTTAATGGACCAGCACATTGGGTAAATTGTCAGAATATGTGACCCCACTATCTGCTTAATAAAGGAGTTAAACTTCAACATATTGTTTGGGGTAGTTATGTTATCCTTTTCACACTAATCTGGACAGATGTTTACTTATTTGGAGTCATCACAGAGCCAGTACAACAGAGGTCACCAAATCTGACAAGTGGCAGCCGTCAGAATATGTGAACCCACTGTAACTGCTAGTGTACTTATAATATATGGTGACCTCTGAGGTACTGGCTTTGTGATGACTATAAATAAGAAAACTTGTCCAGATTAGTGTGAAGGGATGACATAACTACACGTGTTATAGTTAGGCTACGTCATTATCCCCAAAATACTATTTTGAGGCCACACATTAGCATTTCGTGGCCACAAATTAGCTTTTTTTTTTTTCGGATGTCATGTCTGGGCCTCCGTACTCATCTGCTGCTCCAAACAGAGTGAGCAGACAGGCCATTATAAACCCCTTTTTGATTGAGTGGGATATAGGAGCCAGGATGCTACAGGTACAGTATGGATTATTCATTACTGGAAGCTGGTGGACTCTTATTAGCAGTGGAAGCTATAGATGAAGTGTACACATCACAGACCGGTAATGTGGAAGAAAAGCATACAGAGAGAGAAGTACATTAGCTTCAAATAAGCAAAACTACAGCAACGTGTAAGTGCAACATGTAATGCAATTGTTTTTAATTTATTTTTTAAGCCATTACCTTCTTAGCCAAGGTGCAGTCAGAAGAGATGTGTATACTTTCAGCTGTACTAAAGTCAATGGGAAGCTTATTCCACCATGTAGGAGCCAGGACAGCAAGCAGATTGGCCAATGCAGAGCAGAGTGGATGGGCTGGGTTGTAAGGTTTAACCATGTCCTGGATGTAAGACTAATCCATTCGCAGCACGGTACGCAAGTACTAGTGTCTTGAATGCTGCAGCTTAGGGGTTTTATTTGAGCATCCTGATAGTAAGGAATTATAATAGTCCAGCCTGAAAGTAACTAAAAACCGAAATTTTCTTTTAGCCAAACCCATTTCAAACAAGGTTATCTTATAATAATAATATTGTTACCTTATAGACTCAAGAATACATCCATTTAAGACATGGAAGACACTCTGATTTGAATTTACAACATATAGTACACACACATACATTTAAATAAAATAGCATCACATGACAATGCCAGAAAAAAATTAATACATTCAAGTTGTACCTCCTTGTGACAAAGAGCACTAGTTGGCTTTTCCATCTTCTTGGGTGGGACTTGCTTCACTGGTGCCATTTCTGGAATCTAGCACAGGAGTAGATACAATGTCAGGACAGATGCAGCCTCTGGAAAATCTAACTGTTGTAAATATTAAGTATGATAAATACTTGCTATGAGTTTTACCATAGTAAATCAACCTCTGTGTGAGTGACTTGACTGTCTGTAAAAGAAAAAAAAAGTCTACGTAATCAAAACAGAAGCAGTAGTCTCGGGAGGCATGTTACCAATACCATTTGTTTAAATTTATGTATTGGTCTAGAATAAAGTATTCAAAGCAATGTTATAATCGTTAATGAAAACAAACGAAATAACGAAAACTAGGTGGGAAAAAACATTGTCGTTAACTGAAATAAAAATAAAAAGGAGGCATTACAAAAAACGATAACTAAACTAACTTTGCAAAACTAACTAAAATGAAATAAAATTATCGAGTAAATGTCCTTAGTTTTCGTCTTTGTCAATGTCTTTCACAGAGCAAATAACGTTATATCTTTCAGAGTTGACATTTCCGAACATAGACCTGTTTTATTCAGTCTATGCCGTAGACATATAGTTTCCTACTGGGAACCCAGAAATTCCAACATTCCACGTCAAATTGAACACAACATGTCCATGCCCCTTAGCCTGGCATCATAGCGGTACCGAAAGTCGGAAGAAAGCGGCAGAGTCCTATTTGATTATGACTGTCAGATAAAAGCAAGTACCTCGCAGTGGAAGGTGCTAAAATAAGTGGACAATTAAGGGAAACAATCCCACAAATTTGAAAGTACATTTGAGAAGCGCGCACAAGGAGCTAGCTTACCTTAAAAAGCAGTGATAGGGCAAGGAGAACGCAAAGCCCCCTTCCCCCGAAACGGATGCTAATAGAACCCCGGTACAAGGCGTGGATGTATGGGCCCAGGGCCAGACAGCATGACGGAGACAACCGCAGGACAGAGAACACTACAGGAGGGCTTTCACCGGCGACCCGATAGCTGCTGGTTAGTAAATACGCATGAACACTAAAAGCGTGAGGAAGCGTGGGTTAATAGGTGTATTGATACTGGGATGTCTACACAACTGTGTGAGTCGATTGACTTCAAAAGGTTCGGCACTTTACTCGAACCAAAGTTCGGAGATTCAAGGAACACGTGGGATATTGGAGATATTTTGGTGTAGGGGTGGTACTTCCTCAGGCTGTCGATTTTCTATTTTTCAAAAAGTTGTTACTGTAGGTTTTCTCTTTGCTAGCAGCCACTAACTGATCAAGAGTGGCAAATTTCTGCCCGCTGTGTACCTTTTTGAAGGCTGATCAGCTGCCACGTCTGTGTAGCCCCCGAGGTGGATTCAAGCTGCTCTCTCCTCTCCCTTTCCATTTGTGTGCATCCCGTCCCAGAAATGCTTGTTACTAACCTAGCTCTGAGGAGTTTCCTCCCCAGAGTCCTTTCACCCAGCATATTTCCTTGGAGTACATTGGCACCAAGATCTTGGTTGCAGCTGTTGCCGTGGTCCTGCTGCACTCCCTGCTAAGCTCTGCGGTGCCCTGCAATGTCATGCTGCGTCCTGCTGAACTCTGCTACTTCCTGCTACGTCCATCCATGCTCTGCTGTGCCACGCTACATCCTGTAACGCCCTGCAGCGCCCTGATATGACATGAACTACTACGAGTACCATTTGAAGTCACTGTTCCATTATGTTTAATGTGACTATTATTGCCACTGTTCATCACATCCCCAACCGGCACCGTCAGACACCGCCTACCAAGAGCCTGGGTCTGTCCGAGGTTTCTTCCTAATAGGGAGTTTTTCCTCCCACTGTCGCACTGGTTGCTCTTGGGGGAATTATTAGAATTGTTGGGGCTTTGTAAATTATAGAGTCTGGTCTAGACCTACTCTTATCTGTAAAGTGTCTCGAGATAACGCTTGTTATAATTTGATACTATAAATAAAATTTAACTGAATTGAATGCAAGTTTAATTCTGTTACTTAAAGGGCAACAATTATAGAGCATTTTCAGGATAATACATGTATTTTGTGTTTGCAATAGAACATGTTTACATGCTTTAATGTTGTAAAAAACTATTTTTCTCATACTGCCCATGGCTGCTGCACATGTATTCACCCTCTGTATGAGATGCTCTGTGTCTTTAAGCCCCGCTCCCGAAAAAGCCCAGTCTGCTTTAATTTACTTGTTTCCTGGAATCTGCGCTCCACAGCAGCCTCTGCTGTTGTTACACTAGTTGAAGCTGGAGCTACTGCAACAGAGTATATAGCAGGACGTTATACCGTGAAAAATCATCAACAAAGGCTTTCAAACCAAATACTACACAACCAGACATGTCCCAGCTATAAAGTGACCTGAAATTGGGGAGAAATGACCAGCATTGGCCACCAAGATTACAGCTATCTCGCGTTAGCATGCAGCTATACTTGATGCATAGCACTAGGCTAACGTTAGATTGTAATGGAAGATAAAGGCTTCTGAACCAAACACTACCCAATCTGACATGTTTCAGCAGTAATGCGACCCGAAATTGGGGAGAATTTAACAAACTGGCAGCCAAGATGACATCTTTTACTGCCGTTAGCATGTAGCTACTATAGTTAGCAGTGCACACTAATAGAATATAGCAGGACTTTCTAGAGTAAAAAATCACAGGTTAAGGCTTTTAAACCAAATTCTTCATAACCGGAAATGTTTAAGGAGTAATGTGACTTGGAATTGGGGAGAATTTAACAAATTGGCAGCCAAGATGGCATATTTTACTGCTGCTACTGATGTAGCTACATGCAGCTTAAAAAAACACTCTAGTCCTGCCTACCTGGACCAGATGAACAATCCTAGCAGGCCAGCTTAGAGTTGCTTAACACTTAAGTCTATATCCTTCGCGTTCCACTTCCGGGATTGCTCCGGTGCTGCGGGAAATTCTGCCGGATGCATGTATTTTCCTTTCCCTTCGACTTTGTGTTGCAATTTAAAATTTGGTGGATTAATAAGGACTATTGTTGACTGCTCCTCAGATCTCTGCATGGTAAATTGAGACAGCTAGCTAGACTATCTGTCCAATCTGAGTTTTCCCTCGCACGACTATTTTGCAGTGGCTCTGTGCGGAGTTTAGCACCGCCCATGACGATTCTGATTGGTTTAAAGAAATACCATTATGCCAGAGCATGTTTTCCTCCCATCCCCGAATGTCTTTAAACTGTTCTGACTGAGGTCAGCGCTGGGATGTTTTTAGCAACATGATCACCTTTAAAAAAAGACCAAGGGACTTTGTCCACCAGAAATAAAGGTGTAAATCAAGCACTTGAGAAACTCTGTGGGTTTGCCCCTAAAGCTCTTTACTACAGCTATCTCGCCATAACCCCTCCACATCTCTTACTACTTATCTTTTTCTCTCTCTGCACTGTCTCCCTTTGGAAGCCTTACTGTTGCTCTCTGGCTCTGCACTGGATTGTGCTCTTGGCTGACACTCAGCGCTGAGTCGTCTGATTGGTCCTGAACAGTGTGATAGACAGCCTCTGTCTGTCAACACCCCTTGCCACCCTCTCTCTTTTCCTTTCTGTCACTCTGTCTCTCTTTCTCATATATGCAGACTCACTTTCTCTGTGGTTGGCTGTCTAGTTTGCTGCAGCTTTTCTTGCTGCATGATAAATCTGATGCTAAATTTAGAGGCCGTTTTTCTCGAGCAGTGAGGGATTACTGGCAGAGCAGGAGGGAGAATGACAAGGGGGAGAGAGAGAGAGGAGCAGCAGCAGCAGCATGCTGGCTTGCTCACTCTCCCAGCCCATCTTTTGCTCTGTCTCTGTCTCTCATTTAGATCAGCAATTTGCTGGCAAACAAACAGCAGCCCAGACACTGGCTGAAGGGTCTGTCAGTGTGGACTGATAGAGGAGCTCTGTTAGTGGTTCTTATATTAGGTTTGAAAAGTAGATTCCCTTGAGCTATTGACCAGTCTTAATGCAGATTACAACTGCTACTAAAGATTATTTACATCAGGGGTCTCAAACTCAATTTACCTGGTCTGGGTGAGGCTGGGCCGCATCAGGTTTTCCACAAGAAAAGCTTTGTTAAAAAAATTCCAATCTTCTCAAATCTCTTTATTTTTATTATTTATATTCTTTTAGAGAGAGAGACCTCATATTAACTCTCTAAGTGCCATTTACATACATACATACATACATACATACATACATACATACATACATACATACATACATACATATACACATATTCTAGGGGGGTCCGGGGGTATACCGTTAAATGGCACTTTCTGGAGAGTTTTGGAGAAATTGAGTCTTACATGATATGTGCAAAACTGCAAGGTTAAGAGCCTATACTCTGCATTGTTGTAGTATCAACAGGTATTAGGGCATTTAGCATTTACATTACTGTTAATTAGTCATCACTTGATTACACATTGTATTACCTTGTTATGATATAAGAAGTGACCCATACAATGTGCCAAACATAATGTGCCACATGAAGAGACAGTGCAGCATGACAGTAGCAACAGCTGAGAAGATTTGGGTTTGTGGTGACCAGGTCCACCTCACACAAACTTCTTCTCCCATTCTCTCTTTTTACTTACACACACACACACACACACACACACACACACACACACACACACACACACACACACACACACACACGCACACACGCGGCACCGAGTGGGGCTCTCTGATGCTCGAATGTCCGCATGTGCCCAATAGAAACGAGGCAGCCAGCCAGGCACGGAAGAAAACACTCCATGGCAACGCGGCTGTAACTTTCACTCATTGAAGAATGTTTCTCTGTTTGCATCAAGCCCGGCCGATGTCCCGCCCCCGAGAGCCATATACCCCACCGTGATTGGTGGGTTCGTTCAGCTCCGCACACAACACTGTAAAGTACCATACATATCAAACTCGCGGGCCGCACTAACATTAAACTTTCATATTAAGGCGGGGGCCACAAACTATCGTCCCGCGGGCCTCGAGTTTGAGACCCCTGATTTACATTATGGATTCATCATTTGACTAATCAACTTTTTGATTAACCGTTCAATCAATACAGTGTCTTAAAATAGTAATAGTGTATGACCTCTTTAAATGTCTTGCTCTGTCTATCCAACAGTCAAACATCTAAACATATTCAGTTAAAACAGACAAAAGCAGCAAATCCACACATTGGAAAAGCTGCAATCAGAAAATGTTTGGAAAAAGGGAAGCTTTCATGTGCATCTTTATCAGTGGATGGAGTTTTGACATGAGAGAGCCCATAATGAGAGCGTAGCGACTCCAGACCACGTTGTGGCAGTGATGCACCTCTAAGCCATGACTTTTTTTTTATCTACAGTGAGGTTATAATAAGGTCTTTGGTTTTGGTGTTTACACTTTGCCTCATCTTTCAGCTCACCTTTTTCCTCAGCTTGAAATCTGTAATAATTTCATAACTTCAGGACAGGTTTAGTTTTCTTTGAGACTAACTCTGCCATATATCTCCGGTGAAATCGGAAGTCGCCCTAACTCTACTCCAAACTGCTGCAAACACAGCTGCAGCTGTGATATCTCAAGAATAATATTTACGAAAGAAAAAATATACCGGCTGTGAGTGGTTGTTCCTCGTCAAATGACGTTCAGTGCACATTGCTGCGTTACAAAAATTGCACTTTGTTTATCACAAGGCGAAGGAGCAGGGCGGTGTAGTATATTTAAAAAGAACTTCACATATTAACTTTGTTGATCACAGAAGATGAGCTGGAATCATAATGTGTCACACTCAGCTCAGTTGATGACACTGATTGACTGATCAGGCTTACAGCAAAGCCATGCAGTTCGCACAGCAGGGCTGTGGAACCCTATTTCTTTCCTAAGGATTATTTTTCTCTGCGTAAAACAGATGCTACAGCCTAAACCGTACAAGGGGGGTGCGTTTTCAGGACTGGTCCACAAACCTGCATTGATGAAAATTGCACACTCATGAACAAATTTGTGTGGCTAGCTACGAAATCACGAACTTTGCCATATCTCGGCCAAAATAAATGCTATCATTGCGAAACTTTAGATTCTTGTTTGCCATGACCCTGTGAGGCTCCCCAAACAATTTCACGAAAATTGGCCACTAGGTAGGACATTTTGAAGGTATCATCTAGGGCCACTCCTGAGGCCACGCCTACAGTGGGGTACTGATTGGTCAAAGTGGGCGTGGCCTATGGGACCCAGGTTTGGATTCAATATTATGAAATATTGCACAAACCAACTTTTTCGAACTCCTAGGCCGTACGACCGATCTGCACGAAACCTTGTATGTAGCATCTCCAGACGAACCTGACCAAAAGTTATCAAAAGAATTTAGCTTTGTTAAACTATGCGCAATTTACAACAAAACTAATTTCCGTAGCTAGCCACAAAACACGAACTTTTGCATGAATCAGAGCAAACCTTGGTAATATTTTCCGAAATACCACTCCAAGCCTTTGTAACAAATTTGGTTAGGATCGACCATTAGGGGGCGCTATAATGAACGTAGACGCGTTTTGGCAAATAACTCGATGCATTTAAATGGGAAATTTGCAGTGGCAATATCTCTGCCACAGTAAATTATATCATACCTGCAAACCTGTCGCTTTTTGGCGAAAATCGTCATCCACGTGAATTTTGTAGATCCGAAGAGTTTTTATTTTAGGGGGGGGGACCCGGTGCTAATACGTCACCGGTGCCTTAACAACCATTATCTACCGGACCGAATGGCAACTCGGATTTCGGTGCCTTATTTAGATGCCTCCGCTTCTCTCTGATGCTCCGAAAACGGGGATGATGATGGTCACCTTTTTCAGCCCTTCTGAGTTTGCAGGTATGTGATATAATCACAAAACTTCAGATTATTGTTCAACGTCCCACTATGATGATATGTATCAAATTTGGCAAAATTCGGCCATTAGATGGCGCTATATTCAACGTTGCATGCATTTTGGCAGATAACTCAATGCATGCAAATGGGACACTTTCGATTGCAATTTCTCTGCCATAGTAATTGCTATAAACACAAAACTTGTGATGTTCGTTGGGCATGCCGCTGTGAGCCTCTGTACCAAATTTGGCGAAGATCGGCCATTAGGGGGCGCTATAGTCAACGTAGACCAGTTTTGGTCCTTTTACTCAATCAATGTTAATGGGATATTTGCAACAGCAACGTACCGCAGACCTTGCAGCTCACGCCCTCTATTTCCCGACGTTTGCCTCCCCACCATCACGCTTTGGGTTCCGCTTTCGCTCACTCATCCGGGTCGTCGGGGGCGACTGGCGCCAGGAGGCTTGAACCCCGTCATAACTGCTTGCAGTTATAGTTAATGTTTGTGAGCGATAATGCTGCGATTGTGTTATGACATTAATAATGGTGATTAATACTTGTGCTACTGCTGCACGTGTGATTAATTAATCTGATTGAACCGCCTAGTCCAATCTATTTTCTGTGAAAGCACCACTGATCAAGGTGCATTGTTGATGATGTGTTGAATAATGTAGCTTAGGTAAACTGTAAATGCTACATTGCTAGCTCCTTCCATGGAGCTTAGTTACTTTCTGAGCGGGAGAGTAAAACTCCCGTTAGTCAGTCGAACCACCGGACCCGTGTAGGCAACAGATCAGCTGTTAGCTTACTAGAGAGGCTAAATATGTAAACATCCCCTTAGCATACAAGAGCTTTTATTTTCAGAGCCCGAAATCAAGACTCAGGGTGCCCTTTTCTTTTCTCTCTAAGTGGGTTTTTCTTTCTCTCAAATGTGCTTCATTCATCTTTCACTAACCTCACACACACACACACACACACACACACACACACACACACACCACACACACACACACAAACACAAACACACACACACACACACACACACACACACACACACACACACACACACACACACGTGTTGTAAACAGCCGGCCTCGCTAGCTTCCACAAATACACAAACAGATAAGCTAACCGGATAGCCCTAACGAAATAGCCTGATCTGTGTATTTCTGTGTCGGCAAAACGTTAGCCTGAAAAGCTAATGGCTAAACCCTAGTCACGTGAGTGCAACACAGCTTCAACACTGCGAGCCATAGTGTGTTCTTTTGTCTGCTCACATAAGCTAACCTGGTTTTAATTGATCGAAGGATTATTGATTGGCCATTGATGATTTTGAAGTTAATAAATTCTATTATATTTTAAATAGCAGTTGTCTGTGATTATTTGTGTACCAATTGTAATAACAAGCTGGTTAAACAGGTCGTTGCTTGGATTCACCCTTCCTTTTGTTCCTCTAGAAAATATCAGATAAATTAACCAAATTAATTTATGATCTGTATTTTAAAGGGAACACCACCTGTCTCACAGTTTGATTATTGGTCCCTGAGTTCCAGGGTGGTGCCCCGTTTTGATTGTTTGTCATTTTGGTCAGTGTGAGCTGTGTGCTCGCTGAAAGGAGCGGAGAATAGCACTCTCTCTCGTTAAACAAAACCTCAGATTCGCATTAAGTGACAATCTCGAGTGAACGAAGAGTGATTAATTTCAAACCCACAGAGATCAAGGTTTCCAAGTGTTTTCTTTCAATCATATTTTTCCTTCATTTCTCTCTCTCTCTCTCTCTCTCTCTCTCTCTCTCTCTCTACACTCAACACGCATGCACGCAAACATGTGCGTGAATAACTAAACCACTAGCCCATAGCAAAGTAGCTAGTGTGTTCCTTTGGTCTGTAAGATGTTAGCCTGAAAGTTAACCGGCTAGCCCTAGCCACATGGCGCTGCACCCAGCACCACTACCACCCTCTTAAGGCTAAATAGTTTTGTGCAGCTCACAGGAGTAGCCATTTTTATAGTCTTTGGGCTAGACTACATCTCGTCACACCCCCCTCCTCCTCACACACACACACACACACACACACACACACACACACACACACACACACACACACACACACACACACACACACACACACACACACACACACACACAAACACAGTGTCTCACCACATGCTGGTTTATTTTTGCTTTTGTTGTAGTTTTGTAAAAGGGTATATAGGTTTGATGATTGAAGGATTATTGATTAGCCATTGATAATTTTTAAGTTCATAAATTCTATTAGTTACACAGTTCTACAGTTCTCATCTATATAGTGACGTGTCACCTGTCCAGCTGAATTCATCAAACATCTGACACACCCATTATACAGTAGTTTTGTCCCCAGATTTAACTTCTGTAGCGATCAGTTGACTGAGCAGAACACAAGCAGATAATAAAGTCAGTTTCATAAATGTCATGTGTGTTACTGTTTCCATCAGCTGTGAGGCTCCTAACATTTGATTGTGTTCAGAGCAGTCTGTTCATCATGTCATCAGTCATGTCTCTCACACTGCCTAACCCTGTGCACACTTTTAGATCACCGTTGTAATAATGTGTTGCAGAGCATAGGGATTCTGTGCTCTATAATCATACTGCACATACACCAGGTTGTAATTCTGACACACTCCGCTCAATCTGAAGCCACCAGTCTGCCCCTCCTTCCATCGTCACATGACCTCCTGCTGTAACCCACTCAATCCCAATCCTGTTCCTTCCAATAACAAATAGTGTTGAGTGTAATTACTTAGCGGTGAAGATAAATAGTGCAATTACCACCTGCATGCATCAAGCACTTAAGAAGGCTTTAAGTAAAAGCAGCGGAGGGGCTCTTAGGACAGCCTCAGCTGGGTTAGTAGTTGGTGTTATTGTTTGCTTCTGTCTCTTAGTGGACAAATCTCTACCATAAACCTGATCTATAAATAGACTCTCACATCAACATAATACTTTTCCACCGACTCTTTACATCGTTCCGATTGGTGGCAGGTGATGTTGGTTTAACCTCTCTAGGATCACTGTACCGTGGACAGCACATTTTGTGACTGTGGCGTCGCTGTAACATCGCTGTAACCTCCACTCATAAAGGTTTTTTATAACTTTACGCATTAAATCTTCAAAATATACAGCCACGCGACACAACAATTGAAAGCTTAGCCTCTCATGATTCAATTAAGTTCACACACAGCATATTATATAGCAGTTATACAACTGTTATAAAGTTAAAGAAAATAAAACAATACAGACATAAACTGCACAGCTGGTGTCTAGAGTCAAGAGTGCATTCATACTAGAGATGGCCCGATACCATTATTTGCTTCCCGATACCGATTCCGATACCTGAACTTGTGTATCGGCCGATACCGAGTACCGATCCGATACCAGTGTGTCATATATTTTATTATGTTTTAACAACTGTATACTACTATCCCTGTATGGATGTGATATTATTGCTATCTTTGTTGTCGGTCTGGCTCAGTTTAAACTCTTTATGAAACATGAACAAACACAAACAATGAATGCCACAGAACTTTCTTTTATTATGCAGTCAGTTATAATGGAAAAAGAACATAAATAAACTACTTTAACGTAGATTTTCTTTAGGGCTTTATTACGTGGTATGGGATCGGTACATAAACTCCAGTACTTCCTGATACAGATACCAGCGTTTTAGGCAGTATCGGAGCCGATACCGATACTTGTTTCGGACCATCTCTAATTTTAGCATTACTTAATTATTATATCACTACTTTGTCCCTCTCCCTCTTTTCTTTATCATTACTCATTAGCTATCCTCATTAGAAATAAACCTCACTTTACATGTACATGTAACAACAATAGCCAAAATTCAATCTGCCAGTGGTGTACACTCACCACCTGGGGTCTACTGTACCTTTTAAATACCTTTAAAATTAAGGATCTACATGCACTGTGAGGTTTTTAATGCCAGGTCCTTGAGCTTCATGACAAGCCTGGAGGGAACTATGGAGTTACATGCTGAACTCAATGAAAAGCAATCTCCCATAGGTTTCCTTCTTTTCCAGGTGAGATAGGGTGATGTGGACAATGTGTGTGTGTGGTGTCTTTCGTTGATGTGTTGGGACGGTAGGCAAGCTAGTGAGGAGCAGATGTAATCAATGTCAATTGAAGTGAATTTCACCACTACAGAGTGCCACTGGGCGGTAGTCATTCAGGCAGACTGGTCTTGTTTTCTTGGGGATAGGAATGGTGGACTTCTTAAAGCACATGGTTATGATAGACTGAGCCAGTTACCGGTTGAATATAATTCAGTGTGTTCACATGCAGTTTAAAAAAAATTATTTTATTTGGGTTAAGACAATACCCCGATTTCTCAACCTTACCCCGGTTAAAATCTGAGTTCTCATAACCCGGTTTAACAGAGGTATAGAACTCCTTCAGTAAGCGGGGTACTCCTTGTATACACCTTAACCGGGCTATGATCGGTTTAAGCATCTGCGCATGCTTTAACTGCCACTCCCCACTCCGCTTGAGTGTTTTTTTTAACCAGAAATAATCCGTCAGCGCTGTGAGTCATAGTTGTTGCTATGGTACCATACAACAAAACAGCATTGCCTGAATTAGTGGGCAATAAACAGCAAAGAGCCTGTGGTCCATCTGTTTTACTCCCTGCCGAGGCAGCAGCGGACATCACAAGATTGCTAAACAGATTGTCCATCTCCGCTTGCTAACGTTAATGTTAGTTAGCTAGCTAACAAAGTTAGCCTGCTAATTCCACCCGACACTGGTTAACGTTACTGATATAATGATCCGAACAAGTTTTCAGTCCTCTGGTGATAACACTGTTCATTCCTACGCTCTGACAAGAGTGTGTAAATGAAACATTAAGTTGTTACATTTTACAAATTGAGAGGCCGATCGGTGTAATTTTGACATCTAGGTCAACTGGAAGAAACCGCCAGCCAGTTGTACGTTGGCAGAGTGCCACTTACTGTACCGTCACGGTTCGGTGTATGAATTTACACGGAGAATACACGGTATAAAAATAAATAAAACTTGCGTGCAAATTAATAAATGTAATGCAGAACTACTGTAAGATATGCGATTTCTTTAGGGACACCTAATCTGTAACCCTGATCTGAAACACAAAAACACTGCAGGGAGGTAAACAGTAACAAGTTGGGTTTATGCGCTCTGCACCAGACTGGTGCCGTGTGAACAAAGATTGTAATCCCGGAAACCGAGCCCAGCTGCGGCCGTGCAGAGCGGACATGCTTCACCTCCACGCAAACCCAAAATTAGATTAAAACAAGCATTTAAAATGCGTGGAAATGACCTACGGTGAATGTAAGTGCTGTGTCTTATCCTCTCCGGTTGATGTGTGAAGACTTCCCGGTGCTGCTCATGCCTCTCCAGTCCGGTTAATGAAGGATGTGGCAAAGGTATGCCTGTCACACTTAATAGTAAAAATACTTTTTTTAAAATCTTTTGTGGGAGAAGGTCTCGCCAAAGTAGAATTTGTTTGTTTGTTATTATTCTATGTAATTTGCACTTTCATAAATAAGAAATGCTGTATTTTCAGTTTTATAGCTGATTGTCTTACTCGTACTGAACCGTGATGTCTGAACCGAGCTATGAACCGAACTGTAACTTCTGTGTACCGTTCCACCCCTAGTTGATCAACACATAGGACCCGCCCACTGATACCGTCAGGTCCTGCTGCTTATTTGGTGTTCACATGCTTGAAAGCCTGCCTGACGTCGTGCTCTAAAAGGGAGAAAGGTGTGAAAGGTGCACCCATCCATCCATTACCTCTGCTTCAGCTGTTTTTGCTTGTTGGCTGCCGATAGCCTTAAAGTGAGCATTAAAGTTGTTTATCTCACTTGCTATAGACATATCAGCACTTGACAAGTTTTGGGTACAATTGCTTCTGTTGTTTTACAAATTAAATCTACCACAGACTCAGTGAATCCTTTGATGTCGTCAATGACGACATTTCCTGACCTCACACCTCACTGGGGTCATCCCCCTGATAAAGTCCCAGTGTAGAGTAAGTAGCTGCTCGAGGGTCAGAGTTTATTGTACTTTTGACAAAACTATTGTAGTATAACCAATAAATGTGATTGTCTTATTAAACTGTTCAAGTACTGTCCAACAAATGTCTCTGACTGGCTTTTGAAGGCTTCATTTGACACTTGTATTACTTTGTTTTATTTAAACTTGAAACTAAATTAAAGCTGCGAGCAGCGATGGATGGGCCCTTGCGCGTCGGGGTTACCGGCGGACTCCGCTCTTTGCGACCGTGCATTTGCGCGGCACTCAGACACCGAAAATTGTCAACAATGAAAAGGGAACTCCCTGCCGAGTTCAACGATACCTCACACAAGACTCTACGTCATACGGTTCATTAGCTGTGAAAAGGGGCGTGGCTAAAGCATAAGGGGTATGGCTCTAAAGACGTTTTTTGTACATCTTGACATGTTACATATGTGTACCAAGTTTCGTTCGTCTACGTTAAACGCACTGCAGGGGCTACATTTTTTTTAACTTTCTAGGGGGCGCTAGTGAGCCATTTTTGTGCGCCTATTCCCGAAACCCTTAAAATACGTACATTTTCAAGACAAGACAAGACAAGACTTGATGCGACCACCAAATTTGGTGAGTTTTTGAATATTTTAAGCCCCTCAAAAAGCCAATTCATTTGCCAGGAAAAAGAAATAATTAAAGCTGCGAGCAGCGATGGACAGGCCCTCGCGCCTCTGCGTGTGTCGGGGTTACCGGCGGATGCCGCTCCTTGTGACCGTGCATTCGGGGCAGAAGCATAGGGGGCGGGTCAAACCATCACCAATTAAAAAGGAAGTCTTTGCTGAGTTCAATGATACCTCACATAAGACTCTACCTTAAACGGGTCAAAAGTTATGAAAGGGGGCGTGGCTTAACCATAGGGGGCGGGTCAAACCATCACCAATTAAAAAGGAACTCTCTGCTGAGTTCAATTATACCTCACACAAGACTCTACCTTAGATGGGTAAGGTTTTATGAAAGGGGGGGTGGCTTAAGCATAGGGGTGGGCCAAACCATCACCAATGAATAAGGAAGTCTGTGCCGAGTTCAATGATATCTCACACAAGGGTCTACATGAAATGGGTCATTAGTTATAAAAGGGGGCGTGGCTAAAGCATAGGGGTGGGCCAAACCATCACCAATGAAGAAGGAACTCTCTGCTGAGTTCATTGATACCTCACACAAGGGTCAACCTTAAATGGTTCAAATGTTATGAAAGGGGGCGTGGCTTAAGCTTAGGGGGCGGGTCAAACCATCACCAATTAAAAAGGAAGTCTGTGCTGAGTTCAATGATACCTCACACAAGGGTCTGCATCAAACGGGTCATTAGTTATAAAAGGGGGCGTGGCTAAAGCTTAGGGGGCGGGCCAAACCATCACCAATGAAGAATGAAGTCTCTGCTGAGTTCAATGACACCTCACACAAGACTCTACCTTAAATGGTTCAAATGTTATGAAAGGGGGCGTGGCCTGAGAAAGGGGGCATGGTTAAAGTATAGGGGGCGGCTCAGTATCACATGTAGACCACACATAAGTTTCATGTAAATCGGGTGATGTTTGTCATATAAGGCACATTTCCTATTGCCAGCGGGGGTCGCTATGACCAAAAGTCAATTTTGGCCTGTATATGTCCTCAGGCCTGGACCCTTGTCATTGGTGAGAAATTCCGGACAGATACGACAACGTACACTCAAGTTACAACAACTTCTTTGTTCATCGCTAATTCAAATAATAATAATAATTCCTTCAGTTTCAATAGGGCCTTCGCCGCTGTCATTGCTCGGGCCCTAATAAACAAACCAAGATCTACAAAACATAAACTCAAGTTATTTACATTGATATCCGGGGCACTAACATTCATATGGACAGCACAGGAAATAAAAAAAAAGATCAATAAACAATGCCATGATATAATCAGCAGACGGTTCAGTACTACACGTCCAACACTGCTAGCTGCATGTACCAAAATCAGCCATAAAGTCATCAGGGGCTAAAGCATCAAGGCGACTAAGGAAAGGTTGCCATATCAACATAAATTTGTCAGCTGATCCCTTGACAGAATACCTTATTTTCTGTAATTTAATAAAATACAGCATGTCCTTTACCCACTGGGCAAACGTTGGGGGATCAAGATTTGTCGTCGGTCTATCAGTGTGGCAAACGACAGTCTAAGGCTGAATCTCATTTCTCATCTTACCCCTTCCCCTTACCCCTACCCCTTCGTCTTACCCCTTGTCTAGCCCTTGTTCCTTGAAACCAAGTGGTAAGGGTAAAAACATACCCCTATGAAATGAGACGCCACTTGGTTACATCATCATACATACTTAGGTCTTTCTGCAATAAATATTTCTATACACACTGGGCTAGATTTACTAACACTAGCGCAGTTTGCGCTGCGTCCGTTTATGCGAGTTCGGTAATAGCGCACGCTATGCTTCCACGTTTTGCGTAGTATTTATCAACCCTGACACCCATCAGGCAATCAGCGTCTTTCTCCGCCCACTATACCGTAAATTGCGCTGTAGCAAAGCGGTACTTGTGCTATGATATGGCTGAGTGCAGACTGCGATATTCCCACTGCTGATGCAATGACTGTTTGAAATGATCCTGATGCCAATATTTGTAATGTAGCGAGGAGTTTAACAACTGCTGGAATGGGATGTGAACGCTGAGTGGGAGATTCAATTTCATCTTTGATTTCTTCCAGTAACTCTAATATTGCATGGCTGCTTGATCCGTAACGCTAAATGATGTTGTGTTCACTGACAAAGTGTGATTCTTGTGTTTAAAAATATTTTCAGCCTCGCCTATGTCTTCGTCTTGCTCAAATTACTGTTGCCATTTCACCAGCGGAATAAAGGTCTACGAGGAAACTCGATTGCGGCTGGTTTAGACCTGCTTTTAAGAGGCTGAGAATTTCCCCCGCAGAATAGAGGCGCGCTCTTACTGACAATCTTTGTAAATACCACGGAATATATAATTAGGGGCACTTTGCGCTTATCCTCCCACCTTTTTGGGTGGAACTCCCACTTTCCCCACGACCCTCCCACGAACGCATATTGAAAGCGCAACTTGTCTCTTCTCGCTCATGTGGCAGACAATCTGCGATTTTACCCAAGTGCGCCCTGTTTGTAAATAGCCCGCATCGGTTGCGTCCGTCTTTGCGACCAATTAGCGCCTGGAAACAGGCCCACTGTATGGTGTTTTGTATATCTGTTTCAGTTATCACTGTTTTGAATGTCATTGATGTTCAGAAAGACTTTATTTGTTAACAAAAATAAAATAATAAATATAAAAGGCAAAAACATTATATACAAATATTACAGAATATATTACAGAACCATTATCAATTATTAGAACCATAACTTACATGTCACACATAAAAAAGGCACTCAAATGTATAAAATAAAAAAGACACACAAGACCATAAACAAACTAAAAACAGCTATTCTGAAATTCCAGACAGTCTGATGCCTGTTGGCCAGTAACCTTTCCCTCCAACCCCATTTCTTTCATTAGTGTCCTGTATCATAACCAACAACAATGTAAAGGTACACGAACAGGAATGAATTACAAATGATTACTGCTCGTTTTCAGCCCGAAAGTGGATCAGCTGCTGGGTTTCCTCCGGCGTCCCTGTGTGATACAGGACGGTATATGTAAAGCATGCGTCTCAAAAGCAAGTAGTGTTATGCACTGATATCAAACTAAATTCGTTGCTAATGGAGTTTAGTTAACACTGTAGACATGCATGGAGTCCATTCAAGGCAGAGAAATGCGTGACTGTTGTACAAATCAGCAATGTAACGTTACTGTTACCGTTAGCGTTAGCATAGCAAGCTAGCGATTTTTTAAAATGTTTCAATTACAAATATAGTTGCAAATATGTATGTACAGGACTGTGTAGAGCACAAAACAAGACTTTCATAATTTTTAAATCAATTCTTTAAGCCGAAAATACTTACATTTATGGGTCTCTCTGGTCGATCTGGCAGCCATGCTCCTTGTTGCGCAATGTATCTGGATACCCCTGGCTGGCCAAGTAAGCTCGCGTCCTTACTTGGCTCTAAGGGCCATTACAGAGTCAACGCGAGCAACGCGAACAAGCAACGCGCTCCCTTTTATAGTTTAAACAGTGGACGCAAGTAGACGCAAGCGTCACGGGCGATGCGTGAAATGCAATACACCGCCCACGCAACAGGGGGTAGCAGAGTGCTCCACGGTGTTCGGTTGGCAGAGCCAGACCCTCCCGGAGAGTGGCTCTTGTCAGGGAGCAGGTGGCTGGCTGACTTCTTTTTATCAGATGCTGGCGTGTTTCCCCACCAGTACAGTGTGCTACGATTGGGTAGCACTAGGGTTGGGTATCGTTTGGTTTTTTTTCGATTCCGGTGCTAAATCGATACTTTTAAAACGGTGCCGGTGCCTGAACCGGTACTTTTCAATAAAGTTGAAAAAAAATAAGGGTAGTAAACAACAGTCAGTGACTTGTTTATTGCTAAGGCCATGGTCAAAATTAAAGATTTAATAATAATGTAATAACTATAACAATAACTTATTTCACCAGTATATTGCTGTTGAACCCCAGATGGGAAAAGGGTATTTTACAATTACTGTGAATGCACCACGAGGCTACCTGTTTTAAGTGAATGCACCATCTGTGTTGTTTAATTCCGACAACGGCAGCTGCGAGTGTGTTGTTTAATTCCAACGACGGCAGCTGCAAGTGAACGCACCGTCTGTGTTGTTTAATTCCGACCATATAAACATACTGTATATCTATGAATTCCGACAATGGCAGCTGCTGCGCTGCATTGCAGACTGTTACATCCCGCTGTTGAAGTCCTCCACAGTGAAATACAGTCACACTTTACACTGTTTAACGTTAGCTGTCAGCATTTTACCGGTGTTTAATCCAGCTGCTAGCTAAAGGTAGGCTAACGTTGCATGCTGTCAGGTGTAGTGTAAAGTCAAGCACCGAAATGAGGCACCGAAACTTTCGTTCTTATTCGGTCTCGTTACTACCGTTTACGTCGGCACCGGTTCCCTATTGGCACCGAGTTTCGGTACCCAACCCTAGGTAGCACTGACCAATACATTAATAAAAGGTCGCGTAAACATGGTTTAGCAGGTTTTAAAATATATATAAACACATTTGGGTCTCTCTCTGTCTCTCTCCTGCTGTACGCTATTTCAGCCTCTTGAGGAGGGCACACAGCAGACTACACACACACACACACACACACACACAACGTTGATACATACCGAAAAATGTGACTCAGTAGTCCTATGTTTGATGAATTTGCTCAGCTAAGTTGATTCAATATTTTTGGATAATGTACAATATAGTATCCTATATTTAAATATAGGGCACTAGTACAATACATGCAGTGTCGCTCCCACCGACAACACATAGTATTGTGCGCACCGGCGCGTCGCGTATCAAAAACTGGGACGACACATTTGGCTACTCATCGACGCATAATGGCGGCCGAAGCGTAGCGATGCGTAGCCTTGCGGACGCGCATGCGTACCGATGCGTTGACTCTGTAACGGCCCTAAGGCAGTGCTTAATTTGTAAAGTGGGAGGTCCCGGAGTGCAGAGGGGGGGTGGATCCGGCGACTCAAAACGGGGGTTGGAGGTAACGGAACAAAAAATAAATAAATTACACTGCCTACATAGCTTCTCTGACTAAAAAAACCTAATCAACGCTGTGTGTACATCAGGGCAATGTTTATTTTTATTTCAGAACACGCACTGCATCGGTGCGAAATGTAAAAAAATAAATAAAAAATACACTGCAACAATCGTTTTCACAAGCAGCAATTATCCATCGGACTATTAAATTAACCAAAAAAACACCGTGGTCTCCATATACTTGATCGGCAGAAACGGTTTTTGCTTGTTTGGGTTCCGACTGGCCAGCGTATTTGAAAAAGTTAAGCAAACTTTGTTGTCTTTTTGACATTTTTCCCTTGACTGAAACGAGGCTATAACAGCAATCTCAACCAGCTTGTGTCATCTGAAGTGCAGCGCCGCGCTGTTGAAGTGTCTCCCCTCCCTTCGTCCCTCTCCCCCCTCCGTCTTACACTGAAAATTCACCTCAAAATTATAAAATAAAAAATGCAAACACAAGATTTTTGTGGAACTTCAATGGGGAATAAAGACTAACAAGACAGATAACAACATTGAATACTACACAAACAGTAGTTTATTTTTTTCATTTAGGAGATTCATTTTTCCTGGTGACACAGGAGGTGCCGGATCCAATAAAAAAGGTTCCGGATCCAACGTCGGAGGTGGCGGAACATGTTCCGGCTCAAATTAAGCCCTGCTCTAAGGGGTATGTAGCCCTTCCCCTTAGCCCTACTCCTTGATCAAAATGAGTATTAGGACAGCCCTTACTCTCACGTGAACGCACAAAAGGGGAAGGGGTAAGACAGAGAAATGAGACTTAGTCTTAGTCTTAGTTTATTATTATTTAAAACAAAGTTTTGTGTCACCACTCCAAACAATGCAAGAAAAGCCGATGGTTCCAGGTGTTCATTAGTAGTTTTGGAAATAACTACTAATAATAACTACTAATAATCAAACAACTTAGGACAATCCCAAAACATGTGAATTAGAGTAGCTTGGTGTAGCTTGCAGCGATCACACATATTGGGCGTACACTGTGATAGCTTAACCTTGGTCCAGTGTAAGCGGTGGATAATTTTAAACTGTATAACAGTATGTTTCATACATATTGAAGATGAGTGTATTCCCCCCTATCATCTTTGAGTCTGAGATTTCATTACCCAGATCTACTTCCCACTGGTCTCTGAGGGAATTAAGGCTGGTCATTTTTTCTGACATTAACGAGGAGTATATTTCACCTATATTTGCCTTTCTGGATTAAGTAATGTCATTGATTTAATCTAGGACGGTCTCTGGAGGCTGTGAGGGCAAGTCAGCTGTATTTGAGGTTAAAAAGCTACGGATCTGTAGGTATCTAAAAAAAATGTGACCTGGGAATGTTATGCTTCTCAACTATCTGGTCAAAAGAGGTGAATAAACCATTCATGTACATGCGTCTAAATGAACAGACCCGCTGTTTGTGCCATGTACTGAATACAGCATCCGTCATAGATGGCAGGAATTACTTGTTTTTCACGATGGGAGCAAGTAATGACAATCTACTGATCTCAAAAGATAGTCTGAATTGTTTCCATATTTTCAAAGAATGAACAACAACTGGGTTAGAAGTATATTTGGTTACAGGCTCAGAGAATGGCAGCCCTGAGCATAATAAGGCAAATAATGAGGTATCTTTACAAGACTCTCTCTCTAGAAGTAACCAATCAGGTACAGCTGTCCTTCTTCATCCAATAGGAAATCATTTTAATATTTGCTGCCCAATAGTAATGCTGAAAATCTGGCAAACAAAGACCTTGCTGCTTAGGTCTGTGCAGTATAGCTTTGCATATACGTGGATTATATTTAATTCAAATAAAGGAAGAAAGCTTCCTGTCTAGGGAAATAAAAAATGATTTAGTAGGAAACTGGCAGACAGACAAAGAAGCTTGGGTAATATGTTCATTTTAATGGTGTTAATTCTGTCTGCCAAAGACAAGGATAACAGATCCCATCGATCAATGCCTACCTTTAGAGAAGACAGGTGAGCGGGGAAATTTGCTGGGAAAAGGTCTTTAAATTTGTGCGTGACACAGACAGATATTTTATTTTGTGCACACTTTAAACGGCACCATATGGAGAAACGGTGATTCCTTTGCCGCTGGATAAATGTGCATCAGCTCACTTTTCTGAGTGTTTACTTTGTAGCCTGAAATTTTGCCAAACTCATTCAGAAGACTAAGAACTGCAGAAAGAGATGAGGAAGGAAGTAAAGTAACACATCATCCGTATATAATGCGATTTTATGTTCCAACCCTGCCCTTGTAATACCCTTAACATCTTTACTGTTACACAAAGCTATGGCTAGGCTCGATTGTAATTGCAAAAATTAGGGGGGACAAAGGGCACCCCTGCCTCGTCCCTCATGTTAGTGAAAAAGATAGCGATATATTATTATTAGTGCGTACCGCTCCTGATGGCGAACTATATAGAATTTTGACCCATGATAAAAGATTTGGCCCAAATCCGAATTTCTCAAGCGATGGAATAAATAGTCCCACTCCACCCGATCAAAAGCCTTTTCGGCTTCTAAAGATATAAAGATATAATAACTTCTGGAGAGGGACAGTAAATTATGTTATACAGATGGCGGATATTAAAGGAGGCCTGCCGATTCTTTATGAAACCAGTCTGGTCCTGTGAGATTATAGTTGGAAGAACTGTTTGCATTCCTGTTTGTTTTTGCCTTCTTTCAGAATAAGTGATATGGTTGCTTGCATGTTTCGGGCAGTGAGCCAACCAACAAGGAATTACTATATACAGAGTTTAGGATGGGAGCCAATTGGTTTGAAAATTTCTTGAAAGATTCTGTTGGATATCCATCTGGTCCCGGAGATTTCCCACACTGCATACTCTTAATGGCATTTTCAATTTCTCCAACTGAAAACGGGGATTCTAATTTGGCTGCTTTTGCAGGATCTATATGAGGGATGTCAATGCTTTGGAGAAATTATTTGATTACATTATCATCCCCTAGTGATTCAGATGTATACAAGTTACGGTAGAATCTCATAAAGAATGAGTTAATGGCGACATGGTCTGTACAGACGGTACCAGATTCGTCACGGACCTCAGAAATTTCCTGACTTGCTGCTCTTTGGCGAAGCTGGTGAGCAAGAATTCTCCCAGTTTTTTCGCCATGTTTGTACTACGTATGACGGGATCTGATCAAAACGTTCTCAGCTTTTAGTGTTGCTAATAGACCAATTTCTTTTTGGAAGAGTAGGCGTTCCTTAATGTCTTCAGGTGATGTTGTTACTGCTAACTGTGAGTCAAGGGGACCAATGTTGTTGATTAATTAATTAATACCGGCATTTCTAGTTTTCCGTAGCTGTGCATTGTAGGAGATAATCTGGCCTCTTAAATAAGCTTTAAGCGCCTCCCATACTGTTGATGGTGACATATTAGGAGTCTGGTTGATTTCCAAAAAGAGATAAAGAATTGGTAAAGAATGCAGCGTTATCCCAATTGGGTGCATAAACGATTGCTAAAATAACTGGGGTGTTATACAATTTGCCCGTAACAATGACATATCTGCCTGCAGGGTCTGCATTGATCTGAGAAATGATACAAGGTACATGCTTACCAATAAGAAGTGCTGCCCCTCTTGATTTAGCATGACACTTTGAGTGATAGACCTCACCAACCCATCTAGCATGCAAGCGTGCATGGTCAGATACTCTCAAGTGGGTCTCCTTTTATGTGTCAGAACTTGCTTGCGTTTCACAAAATGGTTCATCCCCTTAACATTCCAGCTCACAAATGAAATTGGACATGTAGCAATCCCGCCTGTAGTCACACTCTGTGCCATGTCAAAAAAGAGTATATCTAAAGACAGATAGTAATTTGTATATTAGGCCCCCATCATTACGTAAGTCAAGGCAAAAAAAACAAGTGCAGAAAAAAACACAATCAAAAAATAGTCACAATGTACTAAGACCCTCATTTCCCTTCCCATCTCACCCATCTTAACTGGGTTCGAGCTTCTCCCTAACATAGAATATCCATGCATTGCGCTTATAATAGGGGAACGAACCAGCTGAACGCTAAACTCAACAGAACATGAAAAAACTATTAGGCGTAGATATCAAAATGTAAAACAATCACTTCAAAAAAGGTTTGGTAAACTGACATTAACCTCCAGTTATTTTTGCTTGTACACACATCAATGACATGAAGAGACAGCTAGATACTACAGCAAACCTCTCCAGTTAGGCTTAACTTAAAATTATTTAAGGTGTGATGTGCTGCTTAACACACACACAAACACACAAACAAACAAACAAACAAACAAACAAAGACACAGACACAGACACACCGCTGCCCGGCGCACAACACACACACAGGCACAGACACACACACACACACACCCCTTAGCATTGTGACATTGACTTGGCCCCCTGTGTTTGTGGAAAACAACATCACAGTCTAAAAACACTGAACGTATCCGTATCCGTCACCTAAATGACACAGGTAGTGTAAAAATAGCGTATAGCCTACTGTAAACAGTCCGGAGTAATAGGCGTGCACTGACGTTAAATTTACATCAAAATGGCACTTTGGCACCTGATTTATGAGTTTGTCAGACTGAGTAAAGAGAGAGACAGTTAACGGTCAGTATTCGTTGCTTGCCTTGTAATGTCCTGGGAAATGTACTTCTGGGCTTCCTCAGGCGAGAAGAAAAATTTCTCCACTCCATTGTGGGTGATACAAAGACGTAAATCGGAGCCCCTCAATCCCACGCAGCTGCCGTCTAATGCTGCTTGTGCACGGGCAACTCTGCTTGTGCACTGTGTAATCCGGGAAGACCGAGACAGTTATGTCGTTCACCTTCCGCCGTTCTCTGGCAAGACGCAGGATATTGGAGCAGTCATGAAAGTAATGAAGTTGGGCCACGATGGCTCTAGGTGGGGCCCCTTGTTTTGCGGTGGCGGTTGTAAAGTCTGGTGTGCTTTATCCAATAGAGGGGGATTTTCCAGCTGGAAAGCTTCTTTCAGCAGCACAGAGACTGCAGTTGTGCTACAATTATGGCCCTCTGGCACCCCAACGATTCGTATATTATTACGCCTGGATCTACCTTCCAAGGGTCTCATTTATAAACGTGGCGTACGCACAAAACGGGGCTGAAAATGTGCGTACGCCACTTCCCACGCAAAGGTTGTGATTTATAAAAAACAAACTTGACGGGAGAATGTGTGGTCCTCCACGCAAACTCTGACCCATGCGTATGCACATTTTGGAGACAAAATAGGAATTGGCGATGCAGATGGTGAACTGAAGTCAGACTGCAGAAAGTACATGTGGGAATAAGGGTTAGGCTACTCTTAATATGTTTAAGTATTAATGCCTCACGCACATTTCTTCACACCATATCATGAAGATTGTACTGAGTGATAATTGAGTGATAATTGTTCTGAGTGATAATATTTCCATAAACACCTCCAACTCAAATCTTAAATCAAAAGTCCTTAATATTTAATCAGCGCTGTCTAGCCGTCACATTGTCCGCTACGGAGCGCAGTAGGAGGAGATGGCCCGACTGCATGGAATACAGGATATCGTCAAATACCCTAGCATATAACTGCAGAACACAGTGTAAATAACTAAATATCTGTCTTTAAAACTGTGCATATATCATTAAATGTCAAAGTCTGGAAATACAGCCATTAAGCTATCGCGCAATCATTGCGCTCTATGTCCTAGTTATCAGTCCGAACTTTAATACTGTTCATAACAAAACCTGTATGAAGAAAAGTGTGTTTGCCTATTACATTTCGATTTCAAACTGTATCTCGGGGTGGGGGATACCACTAGTTGTTGCTGTGATTTTAGCAAGGTGTTAACAATCACAAATTGTTGTAGGCTAAACATGACTGGCTCATATGCCGATTTAAATTCCCTAATATAGCTGTAATAGTAATATAGCTGCGCTCTTGGATCTATGTACTGAATTGGGTCCATTAGAGAGGGCAAAGCTCCGGAACCATGCCATCCCGGTCCAAATACAGGTCCTTGCCACTCTGGGTGAAACCGGCTGTTTCCAGAGGGAAATGTCAGACAGCTAAGTGTTTTTTTAAATACATATTATGTATAATCTTCAACGTCATCACTAAGGCTTGTTTGGATATAATATATAGTTATGTTAAATCTTTTTATATACGTCTGGTATATCGAAGCTGTCCCTGAGTGCTGTAATGCCTGCCGTTTTGGAAGATTTTATTAATAAAGGTAGTCTATAGATCCGGTTTCCCTACACTGTGCGACAACAGGCCGGAATTATAATTCAATTGGCAGCAATTCCCGAGCGTCTGAAAGGTTTTTTTTTGTTAGTTTTTTTTCTCCGCCAGTTGTCATGATTCGGCATGATTCGGTGTAACGAAGAACAACTGCCAGGGTCATTAACATACTGATCAGCATTCACGAGGTGCTTTACATTGACTATTTATGGTTAAAAATGGGCATGTACAGGGCGGGATAAGAGGCTGATCCACGTACGCACACTTGTAGTCAATCTGTGATTTATAAAGGGAACATTGCTTACAGGTGTGCGTACACACGGTTTTATAAATCTGACTTTTTTTCGGCGTACACCAATTTGGGCTTTTGGGCGCACGTACACTTATAGTAAGGATCCTACACACAGTTTTATAAATGAGACCCCAGGTCCTCACATTTATCTTCTAAGGCAGTCACCTGGGTTGAGAGCAGTTGCACAGTGTGCTGTAGAGCCACGATGTCATCTGAGCATCCAGAAAGTCCCCTCTCCATCTCCTTCATGGTGTTCCACATCGCGGTCACCTCGTTTTTTATAGCAGCCTTGAAGTTAGAGAGCTCCATCTTGGCACCTTGTATCTCTGATTTAATGCCAGACATTTCACTTTCAAGCACCGCCCGAATCTCATCCTTGAAAACAGTCACAAAGTCTGCACGTAGCGATGACAAGAGTTCATTTTTAAAGGCCATGATGTCCTTCGGGCCTTATATAGCGGGGTTACCTGAGGCCCCGGACGGGGACGGCGTGCTGGTCTTAACCGGCCCGGTGGCTAACGAGTTTGTATTTTGACTTTTAGTGTTTCTACCTGACATGCTTTGTTTCCCATTTTCCCATGAAAGATTGTGGTTTTTTTTTTCGATATATTTTGCCAGAATAATGTTATAAAATAAATGTTTCGAAGAGCTCCGCAAAACACAGCTACTCCATTGCTTGCTCACTAGCGCCCGCCCCCCCCAAGTAAGTTTTTTTTTTATCCATCTCAAGGGCTCTATAGCCAGCCTCATTTAGGAGCAGGGGCGTTTCTAGGACTTGAGGAGGTTCGGAGTTTAGCCTGGACCCATTTAAATAAACTGAATGCAATGCAAAACAGCGATTGGCTTGCCCACTTTGTTAATAACCAGTGTATGTTGATTTTAGCTGCCCAGTTTGTAGATGTTATTTAGCTGGCCTAATCATAACTGGCCTGGCAACCCAAAGGGGTCCGTGTACTTGGCGGCCAACGGATTTTCGTTTTGAAAGGAAAAAAACAAAAACGAAGTTTCCCAATTACCATTAGTAAATAGGAAAACAAAAAGTGAATGAGGAATAAGATTTATACACACATTTTAATTTCCGAGTTCCATCTACAAACACATCAAAGACTCCGATCAAGAATCGGATAACGAGATAGTTTTTCATTTTCCGTTTTTTAATATTAAAACAAAAAACGAATAATGGGTTGTTTTCCGTTTTTAGTTTTCCTATTTATTAATGGTAATTGGGAAACTGGCCGTTTTTCGTTTTTGTTTTTTTCCTTTCAAAACGAAAATCCGTTGGCCGCCAAGTACACAGACCCAAAGGCCAAGGTTTTGTTTCCAGATTTGTTTGGTGACTTATGATGAATTTTGCGCATTAAACACTTAATTTCCTGCATTCTGGTGAATTTGTATGCACCTATTTATACCTTTTTTCTGAATCAATTTATGCTGGAAATATCTTTATGTAAAGGGAAACATAGATTACAATCCAAACATAATGGAATATATTGCAGTAAGGCTGTCATTGCATTCAGGCATTTTGTATTGCTTTCATCTATTTATTCTGTTACGCCCCAGTCTAGGGGTGCCTAGGACGCAACATAAAAAGGTCCCATCTTCCCCGTCTCCCAAGTAGCCACAAACACTTCCGTGATTAGATTAACAAAGGTATTTATTTTACATAGAAAAATATATGTATGTAACAAATGTATAAAGCTTCAGGGTGGCCTACCAGAAAAGTAACAAACAAAACAATCCTAACTGAGAGATAAGCAACTAACCTAACAAACAAATGGGCAAAACAAAAGACAAAAGACTTACCTCCCTAACTAACAAAAACATGAGAAAACAAGCTCAACACATCTGGAGGTCCACCCTTACTAAACAAACGAAAAATCAATATCCAATCTAAACCAAAAAGCACAAAAGGAGTGGCCGGTTGGGAGATTAGGAGGATGAGGAAGTGCCTGCTGCCCACCAGACGCCGCCATCTTGGCTCCTTATAACCAGGTTGCCTCCCCAGCTGCAGCCAATCACAGGGTCGGGCCTGAGCTCCTCCTCCAATCCAAGGACGGCTACGGCACACCTTCATTTGCATATACAATTAGAACAAAAGAGAAAAACACAGGGCACACACAGCACACACACAGCAGACAATACACAAATATGACCACAGTCATAACAATTCTCCTGTAGATTGGCTTTTCTAATTATATCTGAGTCAGCACACATGTAGCCTATAGGCATCATTTTCTCTTTTGCATCTTTTGTTGAGGAAGTAACCTTCTTAAATGTGCATATGACAATTATTCACCTCAATGATACATTAATTTTAATGAATTAATAAACACCAGTACTGTAATATTTCAGATGTGTTTGAGCAAGATTTCTGCTCATGTTCAAAACTTTGTGCACATTCAAAATATGTTCTCTGAAATTTGGAGGAGTCGTGATATTTTGAGATAAATAAAGTTATAATACAATTACAAGAATAAAGTCACTATATTTCAGAAAATAATCTACCTGCACCTTATGTGATTTTTCTACTGATACGGTAGATCTCAGACCTTCTGACAGACACAGAGCCCCGTTTGAGACTCTGGTCTCTGAATAAGCGAATGTTTAGGGAAGTGGCTG
Source organism: Perca fluviatilis (assembly GCF_010015445.1). Classification (NCBI taxonomy): domain Eukaryota; kingdom Metazoa; phylum Chordata; class Actinopteri; order Perciformes; family Percidae; genus Perca; species Perca fluviatilis. Next base: position 44,285,849 of record NC_053113.1, read on the forward strand.
TACGCTGCTCTACGTTGGAGGTGGAAAACCACAACTACGGCAGAAATACACAGAGCTCAAACATGACACATCTGCCGCAGCATCTCCACAGCAGAGTGCATCAATTATAAACCTGAAGCTGCACATACCACGGAAGGCGTGCTGCTCATCTATTTTTACAGCGAGAGTGGACACTAAGCGACGCACAGGTCTGCTACAGAGCTCTATGTGTTTGAGTCTGAACCATACCTGCTGCATATTCAACAGAGAGGAAGAAACGGAGTAGCCCATAGGCTACCGACCGCAAAGAAACTTATTCTATAGGCTAGATTATTTTTAAGACCTATGTCTATTTTAACAGGCTGTATGCAGTATGTGCAAATGCCAAAGCACAATGAAATAAGGCAACTTATGAAATCGGACAATAGCCTATGTAAACATAGGCTATGTAAACATAGGCTATTGTCCGGTTTCATATTTGTCAGTCAACTTGTCAAAATACATTCGTGGCTACACTCAAAACATTCGTCGCTGAAGTCCCGGCAAAATCAGCTGACGCCGCGTCTGGTTAGGAGGCTGGAAGGCAGAGTGATGATATGCAGCATTGTACTTCTGCTAGCTCTGTTCTCTTTCTTTCTCCATTAAAGACAACAAAAGCAATTAAAGTCATAAGCCCTGAGAGGAGGGGATGGAAATGACAAGTGCAACAATAGGTTTTACCCACAACCCTAGGTCGTGATATGTTTTTCCATCTGTCTATCAATTTCAGTACCCGGGACAGCGCCGCACCTAGGCTAGTCTATATATCGACGACTATCTATTTAATTTACGGGATAGTTCCGGTGCCTCCAGAGGTACCGCCAGATGTCCCTTATTTTTGGCCGGATGTCCCTCACCTTTCGCTTTCTTTGTGTTGGCATTCTAAACTCTGGTCGATTCGGGAAACATCCTTCCAGCTAGAACCGACATTAACTTATATTTATCTTTTTTTTTTTTTTTTTATAAAAATTATCATCACACACTCAACAGCCATTTAAATTCCAGAGCTTGACTACATGCACATTTTCCACCAAAATAAGTTCCTTCCCGAGGCTATTTTGCAAAGGCACAGTACCTGCATCCGGTGCTTAGCGCCGCCCAGGATGATTGGTTTAAAGAAATGCCAATTAACCACAGCATGTTTTTCTCCCAATAATGTAGGATTACTATTCTTTATTGCATGGGCTATTCTGGATTTATAAGTAGCCTTATCTATTGCTTAAATAAATTTAAAGTTTAATTTGTTTTCTTCTCAAAAAGTTAAAGAATATCAGTTTTGAACGCACATACACCAGGGACAATCTCTCCACACGAGCCTCGCACAGCTGTCTGAACCCATCAGGACATAAACACACCCACTCACACATGCACACCCGTGTCTTCCTGTAGTTGTCTCTCAAAGGGCTGATTAGAGAAGGATGTTGCTGTGCTCTACAGCAGGTGTGTGTGTGTGTGTTTTACTGCGCAGCACAGCTCTGTCCCTATTGTTTCTACAGCTGACACGGATGGGTGGCTACCTTGGTGGGGAGCAGAAGCATTACCCTCCTTCTCACTCGGGCATGGTTAGGGCCTTGGTCTTGAATCTGGGTATCTATCTTTGCTCCCACTTACAGGTTTCTAGTTTTAATTTGTCATGTGCATAATAATTACAGTGAAGCAGTATAAGTTATTATAATTTACCCAATATCATCACAAATTTGCCTTGATGGGCTTTACAATCTGTACAGTATATCAGAATCAGAATGAGTTTTATTGGACAAGTATACTTACATAACTTCGGTAAGTGTTAACTCTATACATTCAACAAATAGACATGTAGCAGTAAACATTCAGTAGACAAATAGTAATATACAGTAGACACATACTGTACAATAGAGACAACAATATACATATAGGCACATATTAACATAATATACAAATAAGACATAATATCAAGACAAAGTGTAAAAAGTAATAGTGAAAAGTAGTGTGCAAGATGCATATTGGAATGATAAGTATGTAATGTGTAGAGAAGTGGGTGAGTGGCCAAAGGAAGCTGGAGATCCACTGATGGCAATGAGCTGAGAGAGTTTGGCGGTAAGGATTTCAGGTATGATAGTGTTGAACACCGAGCTGAAGTCCACAAACTCCTGACGTAGGTTCCTGGCTGGTCAAGGTGTTGCAGGATGAAGTGCAGCCCCATGTTCACTGCATCATCCACTGACCTGTTTGCCCTGTAGGCAAACTGCTCTGATGTTTTTGAGGTGGGTCAGCACCAGGCGTTCAAAGGACTTCATGGCGACTGAAGTCAAGGCCACAAGTCTATAGTCATTCAGTCCAGTGATGGAGGGTTTCTTGGGGACTGGCATGATGGTGGAACTTTTGAAGCATGAGGGGACTTCGCACAGCTCCAGTGATCTGATGAATATTTGTGTGAAGATTGGTGCTAGCTGGACAGCACAGGCCCTGAGACAGGAGGGTGTTACACCATCAGGGCCTGGTGCTTTATGGACATTTTGCCTAAGGAAAAACTCCCCAAAAAATAGATTGAATAGGGATAAAATGTAAGAAAGCAAGAGGAGGGATCCCTCTCCCTGGACGGATGGACATGCAATAGATGTTGTATACAATATAACCAACACAATAAAATTACAATATAGACGGTCCATATTAGGGCTGCACAATATGTTTATTTTTTTATCGTTATCGCAATATCAACTAGTGCAATAAACACATCGCGAAAGGCTGCAGTGTTCAATTTGTTCAATAAAAGAATGTTTAAAATGTTTTCCTTTCATTTTCTAAATTCAAAACGTTATTTGTTGTATTTAGCAGAATACTAAGTAGCAGAAAGGCAGAACTGAGCACACTTGAATATATTTTTATTTATTGCAAGTAATATTGCAATATTCAACAATGTTATCGCATCTTTTCCTCATTTCGTGCAGCCTAGTCCATATGAGAAAAATGATACATAGAATGAAAACATATGTGACAGGTGTCTGTTCAGCTCTGTGGCTATCTCTGCTGCCAGTTTAAAGGAGCAACAACTCTGTCCCCCATTCCGTCTTCGTAACTTTCACAAAGACAGCGAGAAGGAATAAAGGTGCAAAAAGTCCCACATTGAACAGGCTGTGTGATAGGGAGAGAGGGAGATAAACAATTGGATGTGTACCAAAACTATTCAGATCATGTTTAAACCCTACACACTGACTTTTGAAAATAATCTAATTGCAATTTCTTTCACCAATATTGCGATTGCGATTTAATATGCTATTATTTTTTAAGATCTTTGTCTTCTGTATTATTCAACAAAGACAAGCAATAAACCATTGTATGAACAACACATGATTAGATAGATTAAACAAACTGTTCTTTCCTGGAGGCCAGGCCTGTATGTGATAATGAAATTTGGTGATGCATGAATTTATATGAATGACATCTTTTATTTAACTACTTCAATCACAGTAGTATATTGAGCACTGACCAAGCCTGCTGTAAACATTCATATGAAAATCAGAAACAAATCACACAAACTAAAGTGCAGATTGCAGAAATATAAAAGCAAATATGTGGCTTTACCACACTTAGTATTTAGATTATTATTTACTGTAATAAACATATGTAAACATGTGGATTGCACTTTTTAAACACTGTCTGTGAACTTTACTAGACAGTTAAATAAGTAAAAAAAATATAAAAAAATCAGTATATTTTACTGATCTCCAGTCAGTAACAAAACAAAAATGCTGAAAATAAAAGGAGAGCAATATCTGCCTTTACCTCTTTGAAAATATTTAGGTAACTCGTAGTTAAATGTAATGACTGTCTGAACATTAATATCTAAATACGAATCATAATTATCTTACTTAGTACTTCATACTCGCATAAATTCTATCACCAAATCCGCCTTTTTTCATCTTAGAAACATCTCCAGACTCCGGCCATCATTCTCTGACTCCGTGGCAGAAACAGATGCACTGTGTAGCCATGAACCCAGTCTTTGTGACCGTACTAATAGGCATCATGTCTTTGGTGATAAACCTGCTTGAGTAATTTCCTCATTCCGTTTTAAAGTACGTTCATATGGAGTTAACGTTACGCTTTCAAACATTTTGGTGAGTGATGCCTGTCGGGTGGTATTTTGCTTACTTGACAGACTGGTGTTCGGCATTTTAGCCATGCAACTGTCGTAGATGGCTTTGTGTTTTTGTTTTTTTAAGTGCTGATACAGGTTCGTAGTGTTACCCAATGAGGTAGCAACGTTAGCAAGACAGGTTTTCCACAATGCTTGAAGCTGTGCATCATCTATCATCAAATATTCCCACACAAGTGACATACTGTTCCTATTTGGGACTAAAGTTTTGGTCGAGCCTGAGGCCATTGAACAACAGCTCAAGGTACAGCGTAGCGTGCCAAGTTGATGCTTTCTTCTTCTTCTTCTTCTCTTCTTTAATGGCGGATTGCAAACAACTTTTAGGTGCATACCTCCACCTACTGTACAGGAGTGTGTAACATCATGTAGTTGCGGAGTGCAGACTGCTTTGCTCTCGCGAATCACGTGACCAAATCGCAGGCTTTGTGATTAGGAAATCACATTTTAACATATTGCTATATAATTGCAAATGCGATTAATTTTTCAGCTCTACACACCCTAATTTAAAAAAAAATGTCATAGTCATTCTATTGTATTTGGCTCAGTGGTCTATTTTACAAAGTTATTGAATCTGGTTTAAATATATGGCATCATTAAATCGATGTACACAAACAATAAGTGTAGTATAAAAAATGGCAGCAAAAAGACAACATTCTTCTCTCAGAAATGTGGAGTTAGACAGAGCTGCTATACGAGTCTGACTATGCTCAGAGCCAGAGGGGGGGTGCAGGGCCCTGTGCCAACTTAACGTGCAAGGCCCTGCTCATTGACATAGCTACACCATGATGCACGCGTAAGAATACTGTCAACCCACACGGGGACTGCCGTTATTCAGACAGCCATATAGTCATATCCTGCATGTGTGTGCGTTTGGGTGTGTGTGTTTGTGTGCGCGCGCACGTTCTCGTGTGCCTTGCTGTGTGTGCATGTGTTTAATGTGGACGTATACCCTCTGTCCATGTTGCTATAATACGTGCCAAAAGATGAAAGGCATTGCCAAATAGATGATTGTATTTGTACAGTTGTTGGCATTAAGAGAGAACGGACTATTTAGCAATCAGAGTAATAGGCCGTCTGACCTACAGCATGGCAGCTCAGCTGCATGTCACTTTATATTCTTTCTAAAGCTTTATGTCCGACTTACCATGCTGGATAAAGTGAAACTCCCTTTTCTTGCCTTCTTGCCCGCAAACCGAAATTTCGTTTTAGAGCACATCGAGTCAAGAACATCACAAAAAATATAGAACGTAAAGAATTAAAAGAAGTTTGCTCAAATTATTCAAATCTGTCATAGAACCATTTCTCCTCTATGGTAGTGAGGTGTGGGTACTCTTCTACTCTACTTCTTATCAGAATTTAGCCAATTTGGACAAAAAGCAATTCGTAATTATGCATTTAGAGTTCTGCAAAAGCATCCTGCAGGTCCACAGATAAACCCAATTATCGCAGAATCAGGGAATGTTTGGTTTTCATTAGCACTAACTTAACTCCTATACAGCTGAAAGCAAACGTGACAGCAAAAAACAGTAAAAAAGAATGCAGTCCGGAGGTGCTTCTACAGCTGTCTAATGCACAAGTCCCAGACATTGCCCCAAAATAAAAAAAATACTGTAATGTGAATGTAATATAATGTAATAAAGGCTAGCTAGGACAGCAAGGCTAACAAAAACAGCTTAAAAGCCTGTTTCTTGTGTCTTGCGGGTGGTTTCACAGACTCTAGGGTGGAGAGATCTTTCTTTTTATAAATTTTCATGACATAGTTCAAATTTCATCGATGGGTCCTAAACGGTCAACTCTATCTCAGCATTCACTTTCCAAGGTTAAGGCAGTTTCATAACAGAGATGGAATGTTAAACAATTTTCAACCCATGAAATATTATTTAATAATATATTAATTTTATAATTTTGTTAGGAAATTTCACTATTAACACCAGCATTGTGTTTAATTGCAGTGCAATCATATCACTTAGTTTACAGCTCAAAAAAACAGTTAAGTGTGCAGTACCTCTTTAGGAGGTGATATGTCAACGTTCATCTTGTAACTTGTTTCCACTGCCCCTCTGTGACCAAATGAATCAGTAATTGCAGGTTGAAGTGAAACATCTAAACAATTTACAAGAGCTTCCAGTAAATATTGCATAGATGAATTGCTAATAGATGATAAATGACAACTAATTTATAGATGGCCCAAGGATACTGTATGCACAGACTCTAGTGTTGCTTATCATGACATTGTTATATGGTAATTTTGACTTAAAGGTCCCATATGGTGACACTTAAACTTATATTTGTACCGTTCATATGTGTCTATTAAACACTAATTTAATAGTGTTACCCCAAAAAAAGAGTTGGGTTGATTTTCCCAAACTTTTCTGAGAGCCCTTTTTCTCCCCTCCCACACACGCTTGGATTACCTGCTGGATGGAATGTTCAGCCTACAACTAAAGAGCCGAACGCTCTGATTGGCTAAGCACAGATAAACATAGAATGCGGCCTGGAATCAGAATCCTACTATGAACATGGCTGCAGGATCTGCAAGACCTTACCAGTTAGAGCCTGAATACTCAAGTTCAGAGGATTCAAGTGAAGAGGACCAATTCATTTATTTTAGCATTTCTGGTCAGCAGGACGTTTCAGAGTGGTAAGTTGATTGTGTTTTTATTTTAGTATGTAACGCTTTAGACATAGTCAGCTAACGTTAGACAAGTGTGTCTTCAGTGATGTGGCTATTCGGGGCTAAGGCTAACGTTGTATGGTGGGGTGTAGTGTTTTGGCGTCTTTTGGGTTTTAAATCTTTGAAAGTCACAGAAACCACTTAGAGTGAATGATGTGTTTTCATGTTATTATCATACTGTCGTGATGGGTCTGTTTATATTCCGTTGCCGGCACATAGCGTTACCTGACACGCCCACCGTTATCTCCGGCTCTGTGTGCACCGCTGTTGCCTGGAAAAGGCAGCGGTGTCAGCAGCATGGAGGTCCCCTGGGACGCCGGTAAACAATATAGTACGACCTTATTTGTAGTTTCATATGTACCAGAATTTCGAATATGTATGAAAGATTACTACAGATATTAATGTTCTTACCTCGGTCTTCGCAATGTCGTTCATATGTAATGTTCAAACATAATGTTCATATACATTCTCCAGTCAGTACTAAATATTTGAAAACACCCAGATCAAGTATTAAAGTGATTTTTTGTTTACAAATGCATTCAAATTGTTTTCATTGAATTAAACCAATTGACGTACTTTTCTTGTTTCATGCTTCAGTTGATGTTTAATGTTACTACAGGTGCACATGTGGACATTGTGAGTGGATGCCGCCCGAAGTTGAATTCCTGTTTTACAACACCAAGACGTGTGAGGGCCACAGCAGAGAAACAATTGCCAACAGAAGCATATAAATGTTCAATTCAATTTTATTTAAAGAGACCCAACAATTCCCCAAGAGCAAGCATTTGGTGTGACAGTGGCGAGGAAAAACTTCCTTTTAACAGGCAGAAACCTGGGACAGAACCTACTGTTCTTTAGTGATATGAACTGTAGTAGAAATAGTCCGATAATAACAGTTGCAACAACCTGAGCTCTGACTGGCTCAGCTGAGATCCTCTGGAATGGTGATCTTCTGCAGCTCTTCAGTAAAAGGTGCTGGGTCAGGGACAACACATAGCCTGTGGAATGAAAGAATTATGTTTTAATTAATTTATTTTTTTATTAACATGTAATGTTTAATAGCAATTTACTAAATGTATATGTGACCCGGTGTGTTGTACAAGACAGACAAATATTAGCCCCCGTTTTAATATTTGAACTGATTAGAACCCAAGGACTCAAAACATAAATAAACTATTTTATTACTTCTCTGTATCTCTGTCTGGTCACAGGGTCATTTGAGTACATGTGTTTGAATGGGTGAGGTTGTTCCTGCTAAGCTCAGCATGTCAGCAGAGGGCGCTCTAGGCTTTACAATACACTGGGCATCAGTAGCTAATGCTGACAGTAGAAGTAATCGCCAGTACGTGATGAGTGATCCTGACCTGAACTGTATCTGTATTTTTACAGAAATAAATGTTTAATGTAAAATCATTTTAAGTGTAACATATGAATTAATTATTTTGCAGAGAGAAACTGTCATCAACAAGAAAGGAAGGAAGAGATAATAATAGAAATATGACTAATAAAAATAATAGCAATACGATGCAAGATTTGGCATTAACGAGGTAACTTCAGGTTCAACCCAGGGTTTTGTGTATCACGACTGTGGATCACTTGTTATGAAAGATATAGATTTTCAGCGGAGGTAATTACGTACAGGGCTATTTGTCGGCTACTTGAGCCGTGTGTTGCGGTTTGAATTATGTTGTTATATAAATTATTTGCTCTCACAATATCTTACCACTGTTGGGGTTGCAACTAAAATAATAGTTTAAAGTAGTTTATGGAAAGCACAGTGTAATTATGGTCAGATCTTGGCACTGACTGATGGGGAAGTGATATTAGTAAGCGTTGTGATTTGCGTGTTTACAGCGTCTGTTTTTTTTTGCCAGCTGTCCTCCTGTTTTAGGAAGCAGTGACTGTATTGCTTTTTGCCTGTAAAACCGTGACTGTGCTCTTCATATTTATGTAGAATTATAGTTTGCTCTTCTGATGTGAAATATGCGGCTCTGGTAGATGTGTGATTGTACCTGCTCTACATGAAGTGCCCTGAGAAAACTTCTGTTATGATTTGACACTATCAATAAAATAAAATTGAATTAATGTTGCATGTTGTGATAATTTACTTACAGAATGTCGGCTCAATCTTCCTTCATTTGAGGCTGTATCCCCATTTCTTCGCTTTTGGGAAGGCCAGTTTAAGGTCAGGATCTCCCGGAGCACTTTTGACTGTGGCCGGTTGGCATTCTCATTCAAGTGGGATGCTGAGAGATAGAGTCTGCAACAACAATGCAAATTATGTAATGGGTGTGTATTTTATTACTCCAATACATTGTACAAAGAAAGAGAAGTCTACACACTGTGCTAAGCTACCTGAGGAAATGGCACAGATCAAAACTTTTTTTTGTAGTTTTTTAAATAATCTGGTCAGATAGTATGTAGACTGTGGCTCATTTGAAATAGCAGTAATAACAAACATAAAATACTATCATGATACATAAATAGGGTTGGGTATCGTTTTTTTGTTTTTCGATTCCGGTGCTAAATCGATACTTTTAAAACGGTGCCGGTGCCTAAACGGTGCCTGACCCGGTACTTTTCAATAAAGTTAAAAAAAAAAAGAAGAAGAAAAAAAATAAGGGTAGTAAACAACAGTCAGTGACTTGTTTATTGCTAAGGCCATGGTCAAAATTAAAGATTTAATAATAATGTAATAACTATAACAATAACTTATTTCACCAGTAAATTGCTGTTGAACCCCAGATGGGAAAAGGGTATTTTACAATTACTGTGAATGCACCACGAGGCTACCTGTTTTAAGTGACTGCACCGTCAGTGTTGTTTAATTCCGACAACAGCAGCTGCAAGTGAACGCACCGTCTGTGTTGTTTAATTCCGACAACGGCAGCTGCGAGTGAACGCACAGTCTGTGTTGTTTAATTCCGACCATATAAACATAGTACTACTAGTACTACTAGTACTACTACTGTATATCTATGAATTGCGACAACGGCAGCAGCTGCTGCGCTGCAGAGCAGACTGTTACATCCCGCTGTTGAAGTCCTCCACAGTGAAATACAGTCACACTTTACACTGTTTAACGTTAGCTGTCAGCATTTTACCGGTGTTTAATCCAGCTGCTAGCTAAAGGTAGGCTAACGTTACGTGCTGTCAGGTGTAGTATAAAGTCAAGCACCAAAATGAGGCACCGAAACTTTCGTTCTTATTCAGTCTCGTTACTACCGTTTACGTCGGCACCGGTTCCCTATTGGCACCGAGTTTCGGTACCCAACCCTATACATAAATACATATCATGTAGTGCATAGGACAATATCTGTATACAGTCTCTAAGATCAATGTTCTATGTCTGCCCACATTATGTACTATATCTCACTGATAAGGTTCCCATATTTGTTTCCTCTTTTTTTTTTCCTCTTTCAACTGCAATGGGAATATACTGTAAGGTCCATAGATATATAATTTGGGAATAACTATTACCAGTAATCATTCAAATGATTACTTTTGACTTATCAGCTTATAAATACAAATGTAAATAAAATACAACAACAGGTAAACTAACATTTACAAAAATTCAATTTCACAAACCTCTGCTTAGTACCTCTGAGTCTTAGTAGTGTCCTTGGATAGTTGGGTTCCAACAGATCTTTTAGGAAGGGGGTCAGTCTGGCAGCCAATACTCCGAGAGGTACTGGCCTGGGAAACGTGTAATGGCTCCCTAAGAATAAATTCAGATATGTTAGGAAATGGGAAGGAGACAGTGTGATAGTATTGCAAGTCATAAGACATTTCATTTTTCATTGTAGGCATACAACAAAAAGTGTGGTAACTCAGAGACCAGCAGCAATAGAACACAAGAAAAAAACATATGATGAGGTAGCGTCCTCTATCTACTATAACATACATGACAAATAAAGGCACTTGGATGAGTCAAATAACATTAAACAGTGGCAGTGCAAACAGTGCATTATAAGAAGGTATTTAACAAGTTAGATGCAATACAGATATATGTGAATATAATAAATAATAGGTAACTACCTAGGTTAATCACATGTAGAGCTTATAACATATATTGCAATATATACTGTGTAACCTCATCTGTCTGTCAAGGAAGACAGAAGAGAGAGAGAGAGAAAGGGAAATCAAAAGGGTTGGCAAGCAGGGGACGCATTGCACAGAATCGGTCATGTATATCAATAAGGTAATCATTTATTTGTATCGTTTATAACATATTAGTGTACTTTCTTGCCAGATTCCCCCGCCAAGAAAATACTGTATATCAGACGCTGCAAATGGCGAGCCGAGCAGCGTCCTGTCTCACAGCAGGGTGGAGCAAAAAAGCAGCTGGCGCCTCCAGGGGACTTGGGGGCTTTTGCCCCTAAAAAAAACGGACTTGAAACCGGCGAGAGCACCAACACCGATACGCTGAGGATACGCGCTCCGCCATCTTGCTAAAAGACGATGTGATGCACTCACACAATCAGTCCCAGACTATCTCTAGTTTCCTCTTGGCCCCAGATTAACAATATTACAAACAAACTATAATAGTAGGCGACATCACTGTTGTTTGCTGTATCAAACGTTACTATACAGTTAACTTAGCTACAGTACTAACTTTAGTTAGTTCAGTAGCCAACTAGGTTATATAGTTATAATGTGCACAGTCACCCCCCACACACACACACAGGGATAAACCATATGTTAGCTAGCATGCCACAGCCAGCTAGCTAACCAGCCAACTAACCAATTCAATGTACCAACCATTAGGAAAAACGAAATTATCAACTCTGTTAGTAATCTACGTTATGAAATTGTTTGTTGTTTACTCACCGTTTCAATGCTTGGGAGAGGGTCCTGAATAGTGGGAATGGATCCTTTCATCAACAGTAGTTTTGATACGACATCATATAGCCCCTGATTCAGTACGAACTGCGGTGAGAAATGTGCAGTTCAGTAGCTAGCTGAAAAGCCTGACTCGGCACAGGTTGAGGCAAGTCTCCAAAAAAAAAACCATCCACCTGTCAGCGACATCTTTTTCTTTTGGAAGGCAGTGCAGTGATGTATTTCATACTACCACCCTGGAATGATGCATTTCTTATGGTCGGTTTTCTGGGAAGACATGACTCCCGCATCTTCTCAGATTCTTCTCTGCAGCAGAAGCGTTAGAAAAGGGGGCGGGTCTAAGTCGATTTTGGAACACGACACCCATTGGTTACCCGGTTTCTACGTAGCAAATACATCAAATTCTAACTGGCCCGTTTAGCTGGGAGGCGGTCTAGTTTTGTGGGGGGTGGAGAAATGGCGGCAGTGAGCGATTTCACATTTTCACAGCTTTTACTTTACACCCCCGAGCCTGTATGACACACAGAATCCCCAAAAAACCCATTTTCACCATATGGGACCTTTAAACATCACAATGTAATTCTCTCCATTTGGCTAAAAGAAGTACAACAGTTGTTGGTATTCTGCCACATTTATTGTTAGTTGAACAGTTTAAGAAGATATTAATTATAGTTAAGTTATATAGTTGCTAAGAAAAATTACTTTTCTGTCTCATTTTCTGAATTTTAAGGTGAAGTGTTTTTAATATAGCAGTGTCTATTATGAATCTTATTTCCAGCAAATGATTAACTGTGACAGAACAGAGCTTTACAAAGAGCACACTCCCTCTGTGAGCTGGAAATCACTTTAAAACAAGAAGAAGAAAGTGAGTAGGAGGAGAAGAGAACTGTGTCGAGGCAGAGAGGAAGAACATACTTAATGTGTATTTAAGGGAGGAAAGATGGTGTTCCACATTTCCATCCTGCTCATCCTTTTCTCAATGATATGCAGCAGGAACTGTTTACAGTGAGCAAGAAGCTGCAGCCTGTCTCTTGAAGTTGGGCTCACAGATCACCCCAGGACTTAACACTCTGCAGCTCTGAATCTGGCCAAGTCTGTGCAGTTTTGATTGGATAATTAATTATGTAATGCAAGATCCATCATCTTCACTAAGGCCTAAAATATAGGAAAAAAATAAAACATCAAACGCACTGCTCAACACAAGATTTTAAAAATATCATGTAATAGTATTTTACAATACTATTACAATACAATTAGACCTGCAAATTTGACCCATTATAACCATATAGGAGCAGTAAGCAGTCATAGCATCCAGGAACTAACTGCAGGTTTGAGGCCAGTGGCGTGAACAATGGCAGGAGTACTGCTAATACCTTGCAAGTAGAGCTGAAACAAGTCAAATAATTTGATCAACAAAAAATGTATCTGCATTTTGATAATTTGCAGTTTGACTATTTTGACAATTGAAATAAGTTAGTCAGTGTCATTTGGGTGCAGGGTGAACGAAATAATCAGTGATGGAGAACGGTGTCTATCGAGGGATTTATTTGTAAATATATTGTAAAGAAGATGCTACATGCTGGTCTATGTGATTTTTTCCGTTTAGTCTGTATGGATTACAGGACTGAATACCTCTGCAGTTTTCCATCTGCCATGTTCTAGCATTTGTTTGTTTTCAGAAAACACCTTTTTGCCCTATGCTTTTCTTCCTCACAATTAAGATGGGTCTTCAGCTCTAGTTCAATCTTAGCAACTCCGTTAATTTCTTTCTATACATCTTCACACAGTAAAGTATGCTTGATGCATTTCTTAGTGTCTCAGAGAGAGAGACAGAGAGAGAGACCTATCTGAAGAGAGAAATCAATTAGCTAATTACAGGCCGTTATCTTTACTCTCTCAGTTCTCTAAAATATAAAAAAAAACCTGTGTCAATAGATTGGATAATTATATTGAGAAGCGCGAGTTGTTAGTTAATAGTCAGTATGGATTCTGGTCGAACAGATCTACATCCATGGCATTAGTGGATTAATTGAATTGTTTTTTTGTTTTTGTTTTTCTTGTTGGCTTGATGGAGAAGGACATGAATTAGAGTGGTATGTTTGTATTGTTTTGAGAGGTCTGCGTGGTTTATTATTATTATTGATTGTGATTTGTTTATGGTAAAGACTGGGGGTAGGACTCGAAAAGCCCATGGCTTCTACCTGTCCCTTTTTGAACGTGTCTAGTGTTATTTTGAATAGTTTTTGTAGTGTTATTAATTTTTTCTTTTTGTTATTCTTTTATTCATTTTATATATACATATACGTTTTTTTTTTTTTTATCATTCGAAATAAAATATATTCTTTCAGACTTTTGATGGACAGGTGCTTAGACAGGTGTTTCCCGCTCATAATTATTTAAAATTTTAAGTTACTTACAGTAGCACCGGAACTAAACTGTAAATGACACGTCGTCGATATAGACTGGTGCATACCTACAAAACATGAGAAATTGTGCGCTGTCATCTGTTGCAGCTCTATTACAGTATCATTAAACACAAATGCATTCAGATTGCCTCTTTTAGCTCCTATTGCTTTGGCCTATAATAAATAGATCGGCAGCCCCATTTTTTTCTCTACCCTCCGTTAGTCATGATCACCCCAGCAATGTATTAAGACTTTCCTTCTCTGTTTACCAGGTATTTTCTGCTTTCGCTCGCTGCCTGTTTCCCTGTCAGGATTAATGGGTAAAACAAGGAGCAGATTTTACGAGTGTGCAGGCGGTCTGCTGACAGGAGGCATGAGCAGTGTGGGTGACAGCCTCATGACTTATTCAGTAACTCTTCCTTCTATATATTTTGTCAGAGCATTATCTTTGCTTTGGAAGGATGTCGACAGTTGAAAATGTGCGCGCTGGAGTGAATCTATCAACAACATTTAACACCAACCAACATTTGTGTTATTCTCTGTCCAATTGTGTTCCTTCATTATGCTCTCCCCCACTCACCTCTGTCTGAGTCAAATACATTTCCATGTTTGATTAAGGGCTATAGCTAGGGTTTAGAAATGAGTGAGGTCCAGAATTTTCTTTATTTAGTGGTGCTTATTTACTGCATTTCTGGACGAGCAAATTTCATTCCCAAATGACAGTTACAAACACAACTTAAGCTATACACTACACACAAACTCCTTATCTATCTATTATCCTTATCTATCTATAATTAGATACACACAGAGGGACCTGTTGGCAAACAACTCTTCTATTAAAGCTGCACAATTTGTCACAATCAGTGCTGAAAAAGTAACTAAGTACATTTACTCAGGTAGCTACTGTACTTAAATACAGTTTTGAGGTACTTTTTATTTCCATTTTTTGCTTCTTCTACTCCACTACATGTCAGGAGGAAATATTGTAGTTTTTACTCCACTTTTTACTCCACTAGATGTGTGTTACTTTTTTCATGAAAATATATGGTATGCTTATATGATAAGATGCAGTAGTAGTAGTAGTAGTATTTTTACATAATATACTGTATTAGTAGCACAATACTTTCACTCTTCCTGTGTGTGTGTGTGTGTGTGTGTGTGTGTGCGGGATGTTTGTGCGCTTCCTGAGCCGCGCTGCTTACGCGGGCTGTGTGGCGGTTCTAACCTGGTAACATGGGTGCTGAAATGAAAAGCAAGAGGTTCACCCACTTCTCAGGCTGTATGGCCCGGGTCCCTCTCCCCCCCACAGGTAGCTGTCTCATTGAAACCTGTCAGTTTCAAGCAGTTTTCCGTCATTCAGATGCAGAGAGACAGTGGGTTTTTTAGGAAATAGCTGGCTATGGATCATAGTTTGACTGACCAGTGGGCCATTATTCAGGAAATAATTGAGCTTGGACACTTTTATATTGGCACATTTGGTCTGTGTATTTGAAAATAATGAATGTTTCTGTTCCCCAACCCTGACAGGGATTTCTGCAGACAATACCTTTGTGTATCCACCAATCACTGTCAAGAGAAGGGCTTCATGCTGAATTAATGTGATTCAGAGTCTTTGTTGTAATTCAAGGAATGAGGAAACTCTTATTGTAGTTCTTGCCACATAGTGCTGAAACACATTTGTACACCCCTAATACAACAAATTTCACTTCATTAGTTTGTTAAGCCTGATCATGTTCATTTAGTCTGATTTATGTTTTGTTATTTTGCCTAAACGAATCAGTTAGCAGTTGCCCAATTAATATATATTTTTTCCTATTTAGAGATGGTTTCATTTGTTTTTACTATCAAAAAGTGATAATAAGTGATCCAAATGTATAAAAGCACATGCATAGAAACTTTTTTTCTCTTTTAGAACAAAACCATCTATATTCGGCCGCTACATGTTATCAGGTTAAAAGGTTTAACAGTCAAAGAAAAGTACAACTTTCATAGACTACCGTTACCTTTGTTGGCTATGGACAGGCTGAAGTTGAAGGTAGTTATGCTAGCATACAGCTACAAATTGAACTGGTCCATTGGGTCTGCAACACTCCGGTCCATCAGGTCTGCAGTGACCATTTAGACTGGGGATGATTACTGCCAGCCACAGAGGAGAAAATATCCTATACCAAAGCCAATTTCCCTTAAGAAAAATGTTGTTCAAAGAGTAGAGAGCTGAAGACAGAGCAGAGGAAATGTTACTGTGTTGGCCTGGCATCAGTAAGTTACACACAAAAGACTGTCAGGATAAAGGCAACTTTTTCATGTTTACATAATGTAGTGTCATAAACCAGAATTCACCCAAAATAGTCTATAATAACAGTCTATACACGTATCAGTATTATCAGTGGTGTTGTAAGTGCATGGCTGTAGGTGTGTGTGTGTGTGTGTGTGTGTGTGTGTGTGTGTGTGTGTGTGTGAAAAACAAAGCAAACAGAACTCAAAAGACAATCTTGACCAAAAACAAACTCTGTCTGACTGTGAGGATAGAGCATCAGAACTGCATCTCCAATCCTCTTTAGTAAGAGCTAGAGAGTCAATCAGGAGGAGTGGAATCAGGTGTGCCACACCTCTGCTACTCGAACTGCTTCCTACACAGCTGATATGGAAAAATACCAAGAGCCACCCACAGAATGGGAGTTGTTATCACAGTAGTCAGACACTTACAATACCAATGTGAGCCTGTCACTGGCAAAAACAGTACTTTTAGTAGACGTACTTTGACTGTGAAAAGTACCCTCTGTGATTAGTTGAAGCCCATTTTGCAGCTCCTGGCTTCGGGCTGTTGCTAAATACTCAACCAATATCAAAATTGTTGTCCCTCCATTAGTCACTTAGACACAAAAACATGGGAAACCTATGTAAGAGAAGCACTTGGTATCTAATGGTGCTTTCCCACTGCTAGTACCAGCTCTACTCGGCTCAGCTCGACTCGACCGCGGTGCCCTGTCCTCTTTTTTCCATTACAGATTTAGTACCGCCTCATGCGTGAGGCGAGCGCGGCTGTTCGTCATAGCGATGCCACAGGAAACAGCCGTGACACACACATAGAATGTCGAAGGTGTGTTGTTTTTGATTCTCGGCATGTGGCTGTTGCCAAAGCCAGAAGACAAATTTAGTTTCAAAAGAAACTGGAGGCAGCAAAAAAAACACCGCTGGCTAAACTATTTAAAAATGGCGGGTTTGTTCAGGACACCCCCGGCTGTCGCTAGCAATGATGATGCAGTGATTAGTGACGATTCTCTCCGACCAATCAGTAGTCTACTTTCATGTCACCTTTTGGTATCGCCTCAGCTTGCTTGGAATCTCGACGGAGGTGATACTAAAAATAGTTTCATATTTAAATCCATGGTACACTGTAATCTGTATCAACCATGGTGCCATGCATCTGTACAGTGTATCTATGCAGATATGGTTGTGTATTTTAACTTTCCAAAACCAAAAATACAAAAATGTAAGGAATGGATTAAACCGTATGCTTGTCTGTGAAAAGAGAAGAACAGTGTGCTTTCTAGTACTTTGTAGTTGGGACAACCCAATTATTTTCCAAGTGACCTTTGTATCTCAGTCTCAGTTGATAAGTATGTACCGGGGTGTTTTCTACATTATTCTCTACTGAACAGGGAGTGTCTGTACATCTCAGTGAATAAGTGATTTTATCTCTATGCCTCTGAGTGAACTAAAGAAGATCAGAGAGACAAGGGTGCACAGAGAGATCAGAGATCTTGTCTGGCAGCAGCAGATCAGCTCTGAAACACAGGACACAGGAAAAGTGTAGACAGACCTAAAATGAGGCGATAGAGAGATACAGTAGGAGAAGCCTCCCTGGGGATACTTCACAAATAACCTTTTGGCTTGTCAGAATCCAAAACTCTTGGTTGCTAAGAATACATAATACTCCTTTCTTTAACCATGCTTTTATTGTCTTCTCAACAATCACAATTGGAACATCAACAGGCATGGGTGTCAGTTTGGTTTGAAATGTGCTGACGACAGAGACGCATTTGGAAGTGCATTTTCAGAAGTGCTGGGTACAATAACGCATAATTTATTTTTTTTCTCTTTCATGCAGGTCTTGTTTTGAAAGACGCTGTCCTGTAGCTTACTAATGTAAATTAATAAAAATGTATACAAAAATGTGATGATGTCAGACACGTTTTATGAAGAAGAAAGCCATAAGTTTTCAAAAAGCATTAGACATTGTTCTGCTTCATGTATCCATGTACCATGTTGACAGTGTGACATGAGGTGACATCAGACTCAGAGAGTGGAGCTACGAAAGGAGAACGTATCCCAATGTTACAGTTGTTGCAGTGTTGTGAACAGAGAAGTGTGTAGCCAGCGCAGCAGCTGTGTCTGTGCCTGCCCTGTGGGGATAGAGAATTTTGTGGATTTGTTTGCATCTGTCGCTCAAGAATTATATGTGTTATGAACTTTTTTTTTTTAACTAAATTGAGCTCGAGGTTTTCAAAAAAAGTGGTGGGTACAAAATGACTCATGACGAAATCCCTACCGAAATTGACGCCTATGTCCACAGGTCTTTGTCCTGAAAATGGCATGAGCTCTCCAACGTTGATTGATAAATCTAACAAACTGCGCAGTGAAGTGTCAATATATCATAATGTGTTGTGATACTGGTTGGAGCTGCTTTCTCCATCATTCAGTATGTTAATATGCACACAAGATACCAGGTTACTATGAGTAAAAAAATTAATGTAGGAAATGGGACAAACATCTTTACATGCACTGTGGTATCCCAGTATAGATTTCACCCCCTCAGGACCTGCTTGACTTCTGGATACATGAAGACGTTCGGGAGACTTTATCATTTACACAGAAGCATTTAATGAACTCTCGATCAAGAATTAGGAAAACAGCACAGTTAAACCATGATGTGTTATCGTGTAATGCCATCCCAACTCTTAGCATCAAGGAATCTCCATGTGACATTTATCTCTCGCTGAAGCCGTCAAGTTTGGGTTATGCAAAGATTTTGATGGCGCCATAACACATACCTGCAAACTAGTTGCTTTTAGGCGAAAATCGCCGTTTTGAATGGGAAAATGTCATTCACGTTAATCGTGTAGATCCAAAGAGTTTTTATTTGGGGGGGGGTTTACAATTTCCCATAAACGGGAGTTTCAAAAATCTACTGCAGTCTTCTTCACAATAAAACATATTTGGTGATACGTCACGCGAGTCATTTGGGCAATCACAATCACAATCACTGACATTAGTTTTGAGGTAAGTGCTGTTATCTGCCAACAATATAATTGTTTCTCTAACGTTAACATGTTTAACGTTGACGTTATAATGGAAAGCAAGCTTGTCGGCACATCAGCGAATTGTGTTGTTAGCCTACAATGGGCCTCATTCACCAACCGTTCTTACGAAGAAATGTGTTCTTAAACCCTTCTTACGAACTTTTTACGTAGATTCTGGCATTCACTAATGTTTTCTTAACTTGGATTTGTTCTTAGCTAAGAACAAAATCTACGAACACTGAAAAGCACTCTTACGCACATTTGAGTGATGACAATTTGCTCCAAATGATTGCTTACTGCATTTTATTTAATTCTACAGTCGTTTACAATGATAGTATTGTACTGTAATGTATTTCTGATCATTTGTTGAAAAAAATATCATAGTATGCAAAAAAAAAACACTAACTTTATAGGGCCAAAATGCAGTGGTAAAATTTGTCCTAACTGTACTTAAGTAAATTTTTCACGTATCTGTACTTTACTTAAGTAGACGCAATAGTGCATAGCCTACTTTTGACTTTTACTTTGTTACATTTTGCAGCAATTATCTATACTTTCTACTCCACTACATTTCTACAATGTTCCGTTACATTTTCTGATCAGTTTCCCCCATGCCAAAACGTCTTCCTGACCGTCACACGTTTGTCTCACCAGTAAAGTTTGGTTGCTGTAGATACTGTATATATGGGGCACCGCCGATCCAAGCCGGCTCCGGTGCTCCAGAACCCGGGCGCAGCACCGCTGACCCTCGGTAATACAGCCCCCGGTAAAAGTGAAAATGAAAACGTTTGTTTTTATTATTCCCGTTTTTAAATCAAAGTTGCTATATCTATTTCTCTCCACAGCGTCGCTTACTCCTCTGCCAGGCTGCGTAAGACGCGTTCATATCTTATTTATTTGGCTGGACCTCTTCACATCTCCCCATTTGCGCTGCTTCACACACTTTATTTGCTTACTTGCATGGTTAAAGAAAATAAAATACATCCATGAATAAAACCGACCGCATTCCGATTCTAACAACACATTTCCGTTTTATGCTGGTTAGGATAGGAACTTTTTTTAAAAGCCAGGCCTTGTTTGTGGTAGTGGACACCTTCTACTTTTACTAAAGTAAATATGTCTCTGGTTATTTGTACTTTTATTTAAGTACTGAGATTCAGTACTTCCTCCACCGCGGCTCCGACAATCTCCGAAAACCTGTCTCCCAGGAGGTGCACAGGAAGTGTCATGTCCTTATATGGGAATTTGCGGGGTGTTTTCTTATGCTAATTAGGAACAACTGGCACGCGCTTTCAGTTACGAAGACGTGGGATTCATCAATCCTAAGAACACAGATGCGAACAATACTGCTGTTTAAGAACACGTCATGAATCCGGCGTAGACTTTTCTTAGGAACCTTCTTAAGAACATATTTAAGAGAAAACTTTGGAAGATATTGGTGAATGAGGCCCAATGTTAGTAGGGTAGTAAGGCTATCTTGCTATTAAATGCCTGCACTTCTCTCTGATGCTCCGAAACGGAAGTTAGAGGCAATCTAAACATCGCCGCATGTCACGTTAGTTAACACTACACTTGGCAGCAGGTAACGTTAGCCTACCGTTAGCTAGCAGCTAGAGTAAACACGGTTAAAACGCTGACAGGTAAATGGTGTAAAGTGTGAAAGTATTTCCCTGTAGAGGATTCCAACAACAGTCTGCAGCTGCCTCTGTCTGAAAGATAACACACTTGAAACTCGCCTCGCCAGCGTCGTGGTGCATTAAAATATATTGTAAAATACCCTTTTCCCATCCAGTGTTTGTTTTTGTTTTTTAACAGGAATTTACTGGTGAAATAAGTTATTGTTATAAGTTATTAGGGCCCAAGCACCGACAGCGGCGAAGGCCCAATTGAAACTGAAGGAATTATTATTCTTTCTTTCTTTCTTTCTTTCTTTCTTTCTTTCTTTCTTTCTTTCTTTCTTTCTTTCTTTCTTTCTTTTCTTCCAGCAAATGAATCACCTTTTTGAGGGGCTTAACATACTCAAAAACTCACCAAAATTGGTGGTCACATCAATCCTGGTGAAAATTTACGTATTTTAAGGGTTTCGGGAATAGGTGCACAAAAATGGCTCGCTGGCACCCCCTACAAAGTTAAAAAAATTGAGCCCCTACAGTACGTTTAACGTAGACTAACGAAATTTGGTACACGTATGTAGCATGTCATTGGAGCCATACCCTAACCCAACAGGAAGTCTGCCATTTTGAATTGAAATGGCGATTTTGGCCATTTCCGGGACAACAACATGAACTACAACGACTACCTTCGAAGTCACTGTTCCATTATCTTTAATGTGACTATTATTGCCACTGTTCATCACACCACCAACCGGCCCCGTCAGACACCGCCTACCAAGAGTCTGTGTCTGCCGAGGTTTCTTCCTTAAAGGGAGTTTTTCCTCGCCACTGTCGCAACAGCCACTGCTAATGCTTGCTCTTGAGTAGGGTTGAGTACCGAAACTCGGTGCCAATAGGGAACCGGTGCCAACGTAAACGGTAGTAACGAGACCGAGATCGGTGCCTCATTTCGGTGCTTGACTTTACACTACACCTGACAGCATGTAACGTTAGCCTACCTTTAGCTAGCAGCTGGATTAAACACCGGTAAAATGCTGACAGCTAACGTTAAACAGTGTAAAGTGTGACTGTATTTCACTGTGGAGGACTTCAACAGCGGGATGTAACAGTCTGCAATGCAGCGCAGCAGCTGCCGTTGTCGGAATTCATAGATATACAGTATGTTTATATGGTCGGAATTAAACAACACAGACGGTGCTTTCACTTGCAGCTGCCGTCGTTGGAATTAAACAACACACTCGCAGCTGCCGTTGTCGGAATTAAACAACATAGACGGTGCGTTCACTTGCAGCTGCCATTGTCGGTAGCCTCGTGGTGCATTCACAGTAATTGTAAAATACCCTTTTCCCATCTGGGGTTCAACAGCAATATACTGGTGAAATAAGTTATTGTTATAGTTATTACATTATTATTAAATCTTTAATTTTGACCATGGCCTTAGCAATAAACAAGTCATTGACTGTTGTTTACTACCCTTATTTTTTTTTTCTTCTTTTTTTTTTACTTTATTGAAAAGTACCGGTTCAGGCACCGTTTAGGCACCGGCACCGTTTTAAAAGTATCGATTTAGCACCGGAATCGAAAAAATATACCCAACCCTACTCTTGAGGGAATTACTGTAATTGTTGGGGCTTTGGAAATTATAGAGTGTGGTCTAGACCTACTCTATCTGTAAAGTGTCTCGAGATAACTGTTGTTATGATTTGATACTATAAATAAATTGAATTGAAATTGAATAACCACGCCCACTTATTCAGGCCACGCCCCCTTTTATAACTTTGGAACTGTTTAAGATAGTCTTGTGTGAGGTGTCATTGAACTCAGCAGAGAGTTCCTTCTTCATTGGTGATGGTATAAAATGTGTCACCTTTTTCAGCCCTTCTGAGTTTGCAGGTATGATAACAAAGATGCTCACCTAAATCTAATTCAGTCTCTCTCTCTCTCTCTCTCTCTCTCTCTCTCTCTCTCTCTCTCTCTCTCTCTGGAAGTAGACTGAAAAGTGTGTGAGGCCCCATATACCTGTTTCCACTGACCTTTAACATAGGAATGACCCGATGTCATCTAAGTTTCCCCCTTTGTCTCATCTTACCACAACATGGTGTTTCTGGAAATTCCACCACACCCCCTACTGACCACCCCCAAACCTATTTGGAACCATGGCTTACTTGTGCATGAAAATTCATTCTACATACCTCATAAGTGGATGAAGTTTGCTTGGTGATAAAAAGATTTAGCAGATTGGGCAGTGGTGGCCTAAAGGTTAGAGAAGCGAGCTTGTGACCGGGAGGTTGTCGGTTCAATCTCCAGACTGACAGGATAAAATCTGGATGGGGAAAGTGAAAGAGCAGTGCTTGTCCCTCCCTCATTACCACCACTGAGGTGCCCTTGAGCAAGGCCCTTAACCCCAACCACTCCAGTGGAGCTGCTCAGTGGCCAGCAGATCAGACTGTGGTTGTACTGGGCAGCTTCCAGGTATGAATGTGTAACTGTGTGAATGTGATCAGGGTGTTCCTGCAAAAGAGAGGCTGCCTCTCAGTGAACCTTCCCTGAATATAAAATTTAGAAAGTTTAGAAACCTGGTCATATTTTATGAAATTCTACGATGGAAAGGTCGAGCAATCGAGGACCACTATATTTATATGGCACTTAATAAATCGTCTAACTGCTACATCGTTAAGTGCATTTAAGTGCATGTTAATTTGCTGAATATCTTGAATCTTTATGGATATATTTAGTTTAAACAGAGCAGAGGCCAGAAATCTGTTCCTGAAAGTCAGAAATCCGTAAAGATCACCTTTGTATCCAAATATTACAAACTGCAAAATGGACTGAGTTGTACATCATGTTGTAGAGAGAAAACACTTACTGATCCAGTTTTGACACAATGCATTTTCCTTTAGTGAAAAGCCATGTACAAGTGGTTGAAATAGATGGTGAGAGAAGAAAATCTGTGTGTAACCTACAAGGCAGTGAAGCTTGAAAAGAGCGAACCCCATGACATGCTCAATGCTTGGAGGAGTCTGTCAGACAAACTGTGGACCATAGGAATCAGTACTCTGCACCCAACAAAGAGAGTACAGGAGCAGGGTAATCCTGTATCTGACACTGTACCATATGGGCTTTAAATATACCTGACTTGCTTCTCTTCTCTTTTCAAATAAGCTGTTAGCCTTATAGTATTTGCCTCACATGTTAATGCATTTTGTAGCAGACATTTTGCCTATTTGTTGTAAATTCCTCCAGGAGAGCAGTAATAGTGTTTGATCCTGTAATTACCATATTTTCTCACCGGATTCATTTCACTATGAAAATAAACCTTTTCCCCTGCTGCAAATTCAAGTGGAATTAAACATTGGGGGATTCCCTCTAACCTGTTCTGGGAATCCTTGAATCCAGAGTTCTCAGACTTGTTTTGAGATGAAGATGGCACAAAAATATCTATCCATTAAACCAGGAAATACTTTTTTAGAAACATTTCATTACTCAGTCTCCCTTTATTAAAAAAAAATTTAAAATGTATGCCCTGGATACCTAATTGTGCGTGACAGCTGCAGGCCATGGACTGAAAATAATATTGGACGCATCTTCAGTGACGTCACACATTGGTTTGTGGACTGCAATTTTTAATGCCGGGAGTTGGCATTTTGGTCATCGCCATCTTGGTTATTCAGAGCCAGAAGTGAGCATTTTTGGACATGAGGGCGGAGCTGAGGAGTATGATGCATCTAAGCCAGTGTTGACTATGGTTTTAATGGCGCTGTGCTAAGCTAAACGCTAAAAAAGGAAATGTCGCAGATTCAGCGTGAGTCACAGAGCGGCGTTTTGCCGGTGGGTAAACGGGGACCTCCGGGCACTGGTGCATTCATCTGCATGCACGGCAGTACACAGAGTTGGTTGAAAATTGGCAGACTTTTCCTTAACTTACCCGCATTAGCTGGTAACTTAAGGGTTTAGTTGGCAAGGTGCTACCCAACGCTGAACAAGACATTTTTAAGCGACCAAAATGTTCCAATTACCTTTTGATGAAGTGAAAACACAGAGTGAGAGTGTCAAAGTCTAAGATGAAAACACGGACAACACCAAAAAACAAGTTCACGGTTATTTTAATGTCCACGTTGCCATGGTTAGCATTGCTAAGCCTTTGTCCTGATTGACCGGTTGGCGTGTAGCCACGCTCTAAAAATATCCCCCGCTTTATCATCTATTTTAAAATAAATAAGACCAGAATTTACAAAATGAACATCAATGTTTACTCAAGTAATAAATCAAGTGAAAAGTATAGATTAGACTTAGACGTGCTTGGCGGGACTCTTGGCGTCACTTTTTGACGAAATACATTGAACTTAGATATTATTGTAGCTGAACAAAAAAGTCAAGGTACTTGGTAAATACAGCTTAGACAATAATAAATATATATATATATATATCAGAGCATGCCCAAATTATCTGTTTTTCTAAAAAAAAACACAGACCACAAATAACAATCGTCTTGGGTGGCGCTAAACTCAGGACGCAGCGAGCGTTGCTCTTCAAAATGGTCTCGGGCAGGAACTTGTTTTGATGAAACATTTGCCCCCCGCAAAAGAAAACGCCACATACAACTGTTCACACAATACAGTAACGTGAGCTATATAAATTAGCTGGATACAGTACATGGTTAAAAGTAATTTGCTCTTACCAGTTTATCGCTGTGTATTTTGTCCATAGCAAATCCCCGCCGAAAGGTCCCAAAACATCCCAGTTAGAGAATAAATGCTGTGAA
Source organism: Perca fluviatilis (assembly GCF_010015445.1). Taxonomy (NCBI): domain Eukaryota; kingdom Metazoa; phylum Chordata; class Actinopteri; order Perciformes; family Percidae; genus Perca; species Perca fluviatilis. The sequence goes on from NC_053113.1 coordinate 44,311,601, forward strand.
CATATTCTTTGTAAATTTACAACCATTCCCCGAACAAACTAAGCAGGCCTGCCTTGTTGCGTGATCTAAATGTTTTTCAAAACTTGCCATTTTCAGAGTGTAACGTTTCTCAGAGTTTCCAGTTAATGTTGCTCGATGCGACCGGAGTTTAAAGTAAACCCAGAGAAAGCAGAAAGTGAGGGACATCCAGCGGAACTTCTAGCGGTGCCGGAACTATCCTGCACCTAAACCGTCGTCGACCCAGACTATTTGCAGAGTAGCGCACTCTGCTTGTGTAAAACAGTGGCGGTGGATGAGAGACATAACGTTAGTTACCATCTGCACCAGAGGCCTTTGCTAATCTTCTCTCTATGTTCCCAGTGTAACACACTATACCTCTCTGCTCTGCTGTGTGAAACCTTGTTTCCAAATAAATTATACTTGAACCTGGATAGCATTTTATCTGGTTTACCACCACATATTATTTGGCAGTGAACACATTAGAAAGTCTAAATTATAAGGTTTCTGTCAATATTTGTGTCATTCTTGTATAATAAAAACTCACAAAGCTATTAATCTAAATACATTAAAAAATATTCTAATCCTGCTACCATAGAAGGTTAAACAGAATATCAGAGCAATTTACAGTCGGTTATAAACCTGTTGGTTTCTGACCCATTTTTCTCCCTACCTTACCATCACTATCACTCAACCATAGTCTGACTGATTGTCAAGTCATACAGTCACCCTTTGTATATAGGCCTAGCTATATTGTGTGCAACCGGGCTTATTTCCCACAAATGAAATATCTTACTCACTGTGCAAAAACAAGATTGACACGGAAAAATGCAACTGCCTCGTGAGTCTGTTGTTGCTGAGGATCACAGACCTCCATGATGCACATGTGGCATGACGCATGATCCATCTCCCCACGAAGAAACGCAGTGTCAGGTGGGCAGACTCACATGTGATCCGTAGTTGATCCCATGGATGATGTGTATGTAAGTGAACAAGGTGTAGGAAATGAACCTGACCTGGGCCACAGCGCTGATTGGATGTCATAAACAGAATCTGAAAAAGTGGTAGAAGACTTAGCATATACATTTTAACCAGTTCTTTTAATGATACGCTTATGTTATTTAGAACATCTTTAATTTTTCTTAATTCTGCACATACTGTTATTGTATTTACTATTTTATTATTTTATCATTTCTTTAATGCAGAGGTACAGTAGGTGGCGTGGCGTATCCAGGGTGCGCACTTTCAGCTGCGTGGGTTAAGGTCACATTGGTCCCCCCTCTTCTCCTCCTGAGTCGGGTTGACTTTGGTCTCTCTCGTCCTGGACTCCACTTTGACATCAGAACATTTTTTTTGTTTCTGCCATGGTTCGGTTCCCTAAACCTGCTACGTTTAATGCTGTAGTCATCAGTAGATGTTATTTTACTGCTTAACCAAGATGTCAAATCTCCAAACAGAAGAGTTGTTTGTTGCCCCCACCTCCGTGATAAAAACCTCAATCTTACATTGGTGAGGTTTTGTTTTTTTGCGTGTTTTGCAGCAGGATTAGCTGTTGTGATTTGGAGAAAGAATGACGTCAGGGGCGCCTTCATAGTGATTTGCATATTCATTTCTGGGAGGAGGCAAGACAGGGTCAGTGGCTCGTTCTAGGCACTCAATTTCACGTTGATTGTGATGTATAATGGAAATGTTCGCAGGACCTGCCAGAGCTGTTTCTGGTTAAACAGAAAGGTCTCAAAGAGGGTTTAAATGTCTAGCTCTGTAGGGATCCTTTCCATAATGTTGTCAGACACTTAGGATAATAATCTGAGCCTTGTCAGTGGCTAAACGAGCACTTTTGTGAAGGTAAATACAAGCTGGACAATTGCCCTATTAACTTACATTGTAGCTTGTTTCGCTGCTGCTGACTGCAGCGATCTTGCTAAATACTGGACCAATGTCAAATATTGTTGTTCCCATCAGTCCCTTAGACACAAAAACATAGGAAAATAGGGTTGGTTGGTCCAGGTTGAAAAAACGGTAGTTACCCTTTAACTGTCCATGGAGACCTCCAACTATTAGCAGCCTGCTGTCAGTCAATATGCAGTGTCCACTTGCAGGGGGTAAAGTGGGATTTGGCAGGTGGGGGAACTTTAAATTCAGGAAAGCTGGTTTGTCAAATCCCCCCAAAAAAAATCATCTTATAGAAAGAGTGTTCGTAACATTGACAGACATTAATTTGGACTTGGAGTTAGTAATTACAGTCCACAATTGTAATGTATGGCTGTACGTCAGTGTTTATCATGCATGTGTTTATTACTGTTGCCAGGCAGTCTGCTTTCCTTTATTTCCGCTCTCTACTACTTCTTGCATATTCACAGATTTTGTTTGTACGCCTCCTGATTTTTAGGAGAATACCGCGATGAACAGTGTGCTGAGCACGGTGTCTTGCGTGAGTATAAACAAAGCTTAACCCATCCAACAACGTTATTATCAGTGACTCAACTGACTTTAGCAGTTTAGATAACAGAAATTGTCTCACTGTTATAACAGACGTGCGGTAATGCTTCATTATAATATTATTAATAAATGGTAAATTGATAATTAAACTTTAGTTAATAGTTTACTGTTAGCAAACAATCAAATGATTTATGTTTACGTATTATTAATTTAATATAATATAACTTTAATTCCATTTTAAAATGAATAGTATATGGTTAATGCTTTGTCAGTGGTTAATAATTGTTTTCTAAACCATCTATAAAAATTATTTGGATGCTATTATAAAGTTGCTACTAATGCTTATGATAATAAACTAATGATTAATAAATGGTTTAAAAAGCATCATGTACCAATAATTTGGCCCGATAAATATTTATTTGGTAATTATAAAAGAGATGATCATCTGATTATTTGTGCACTGTTAATAGCTATCTAAACAATGTTTATAGATGTTTTACAAAGTATTAAGTAATCATTAACAAGGTATTATTGTCATTAGATGCAACTTTATTATCACCATCCAAATAATGTTTATTGACAGTTTACAAACCATTTCTTAAAGGTTTACAAATTAATCATTAACAAATACGTAATATGTTATGTATGCAACAATAAACTGTTAAAATAGCATAAATTATAGAATTACTAATAATTAATAAACATTATTAAAGGTGCAATATGTAATATTGTATGTAATACTGGCAGCTAGCGGTTAAAATAGTTACTGCACTACCAATTCAAAATACTGGAGAGTCGTTTCCCCCGCCCCCTCCTGCCCGGACTCGAAGTTCACGGGGGTTGCCAGGCTGAGACCGCAGCATTCACAACAATGTTGCTAAACGCTTTTCTCACATAGCCAGACATTACTTCACAGCACAGCAGAGTAGCTAACGTTAGATGCTAGTCTCACATAGCCAGACATTACTTCACAGCACAGCAGAGTAGCTTACGTTAGATGCTAGTCTCACATAGCCAGACATTACTTCACAGGACAGCAGAGTAGCTAACGTTAGATGCTAGTCTCACATAGCCAGACATTACTCCACAGCACAGCAGAGTAGCTTACGTTAGATGCTAGTCTCACATAGCCAGACATTACTCCACAGCACAGCGGGGTAGCTAACGTTATATGCTGGCTATATTGACAGTCATAAAAGCCCGTGCTCACGCGGGGCTCTGTAACCAACTGACAGACACACTTTTCCGGCTTAAAATTACAATATGAACCGCTAAAAACACAACAACCTCACCGTCCTCTCCACACGCCAGTCAGGCACACTTCCTCGGCTTAGAATTACAATATGAAACGCTAAAAATACCACTAGCTACCTTGCCGACGGAACACACTTCATTGGCTTAGAATTACGGCAACAATCGCTAAACACACTACACACTCACAGTCCTCTCTTCCTGATTTACAGCCCCCCTCTCGTGGCTTAAAATAACTCACCGTTGTCGGCTCCAGCCGCTGAACTACACGTTATAAACAGCCATGGCCCGCTTGCCTGGTCCTCCCGGTAACGTTAGCAGTTAACAGGGTTAGCATGGCGGCGTTAGCCAGGACCAGTCGGGATCACTTTACTGGCTATGTCTCAATTGTTTTTGCGAGTAACCAACTCGGATACTCTAGCTGTATAATTCAATGTGAGTACACAAATGTTGAAATGACATAAAATGCCCGTCCCTAGTGGCTGTGATAAATTAGCCTGAAGCTATGCTTACCTGTTCAGGAGGAAATAAGCCAATTCTGCATCCTTTTGGGATCTAAGCTGTCTCCGTCTTTCAAATACATCTCCAATATTTATCAGGGGGTTGTTACGTCTCTGGTCACGCAACTGTTAGAAACATGCAGTTTTCTTTTTTTTTTAGGTCGGGTAGAATCTATCTCCGTTGATCCTGTTTGTTTGTGTGCTGCTTTCATGGCTGTACTACCGTTACAGCTGTAGCGCACTGGGTTTACGGTTTTTACAGGTATATCTGGCAACCCTGCCTGGCTGTCAAACTGGGCCGTTGATAACAACACACAGATCAAAACATAACATAAATTCCGTCACGGAATGTAAATTTCAAAAAGAAAAAATACTGACATTAGCATTGTAGTCAGAAAAGATAGTATTTCAGTTTAACATGTTTCCTTAATATCTGATGAGGCATTGGTGTCATTTTTGGATTTAGTATAGTATTAATATTACATATTGGACCTTTAATTATCATGTAATTGTTTGTTAAAAGTAAAATCACTTAACAAGTTGAATTAACTATCAATTTAGTGTTACCTCAGTTTCATTCAGATTCATTTACTTATTAATCAAAGATGCCAGAACACAGTTCCGGATCATTCCGGCCCACTTTAACCCCTGTCCACATAAACACATTACAACACAGGAGCAGCACAACACACGCTGACGTGTGCGCTGTCAGGTTTGAACCACACAGACATTTGGGTATGATGCTGAGCTATACACGATAGAAAAGAAAAATGTAAACCTCTGCATGTCTCAAGAAATGTATTTACTTAACACAGTGACGGTTACCTATTGTCAGCTGCAAACTGCCTAGGGACCCAGAGACTAGCCACTACTCCTGTGGTGGAACATTACCTGGCCCCAGGTTTCCTGTGTGTTAGTTGTGCTAGATTGATTAAAAAGAGTGTACTTACTAAACTCTCTAAAATAATACATTTTGTGTAAAGTTAATGCTTGACCTTGGAAATAGTAGTGATAAAAATGATCTTGACTCGTTTTCTTTGTTTTCATGAAAGTTGTCATCATATAACCTAAGCATGGAAGTAATGCTTAATTACTTACTAATGGTCAAATAAGCAAACTGGAATCATAGGCTAACGCCGTAAACGCACCAAGAAGCAGTGAAGTGCGGCCAGCGACAAGCTGCCATGCAATGTCTATAGAAAGTTGCGGCGGCCGCTCCAAGCTCAGTGAGCCACAGCGAAGTGCTGCCAAACTAAAAGTTGGGGATAGTTTAACATTTGGCAGTGAATTGCGACCAGAGAATACTGCAGCCAACACAGACCTATGATTCCTGTGACAGGTTGACCTATGTTTACAAAGTTTTTCTTCCCGCTTGAAACACATGAACATAAATCCCAGCCTGCAGAAAAATTTAGTTATTGCGGTGAGCCGCACTTCGCCGCTACTTGGTGTGTTTTCGGCGTAAAGGACTACAGTGAAAATTCTGAACACGAAGGGGTTTACAGTAAAAAGGAAAAGATATATGACCAATGAAGAAATTCCATTGAATTCAGTTGGATAAAATGTCCAATGGTCCAAAGCCATTCTAATAGACGCTTATTGAAATCATGGAAAGAAATAAAACCAGCCTGAGATTTTAAATAAAGTCCTGAGATTTCCAACTAAGCTCTACAAATCTGTGAAAGTGGCACTGATCCCTTTGAGAGACTACACTGCAGGGAGAAGAACAACAATCATGTTGCTCTCTTAGGTTCTGTTTTTTTTTTGTGTGTGTGTGTGTGAGTGTGTGAGAGTGAGAGAGAGAGTGGGTATATGCATGTGTATGTGTGTGGGGGTGTGTGTTTAAGTGTGTGTGTTTTCTTCCTTCCCAGCCTGTTGACCTGTAGGTGCCAAAGGGAGTGTGGCAGCTGGTTGGCCTCTGGGCTCCGCAGCTGTGTGAGTGCTTCCTCTTTTTTTCCTATCTTTGCCATCTCTGACAGACTTGGTTGTTTTTTTCTTTCAAAGACTTTTCTTTATCTAGTGCCACTCTCTGTCCTGTCCTCTTTGCCATTCATCACTGTATTTAATTACGGCGAGTATCAGTTTATGCTGTGCCACATGGAGACATGGAGCCAAGGTGAGTGCCGTTTACTTCGTAGTTCAGTTCTGAGCGATAGTGTGGCCCATACCATTACTATATTTATTTACTCTAGTACCCTCTCAATACCATTACCGTATTTACTCTAGTACTGATACTATCATTACCGTACCGTAAAATTATCTTCACTCAAGTTTGTGCACAGGAAAATCCCCGGATGACACAATCTTCTGAACATAGCCATACTGAGGAATACAGAGAAAGTTGTATGGAACTGATAGTCTTAATTAGCTTTGTAGCAACTCATTTGGCAATGGCTTGAATGTAACGGCCGTTCATTAATATCAAAAAGTTACGCACTAAAGCTTAAGAGTTGGCTATGTGGGGGTTAAAAACACCATGCTTTGACAATATACCAAGCACTATACTGTTAAAGCTAGGTTGAATTATCTCAAACAACTACGCGTCCATGTTTGTTTGGTCTACAGACACTTGCATATGTCCAAGTTAGATGTATATTGGTGTTTTATTTTCGATGTTGATGTAAACACTATTTGCAAGTCTCGATCTGGTTATTATGCAACTGATATGAAATGAACGCAGCACAACAATGGTCTGGTCCCACATAGTCTCAGTTTCCAGTTTGTGGTACTGTTGAATTGTATTGCGTCATAGACCGAATCCCTGTGACGTCGTGCTAACGTCGTAGTAGACAAATTGCATTTGATTTGAATTGTGGAGATATGTGAAATTGGCATTCACATTCACAAATCATTAGGGCCCGAGCGCCGACAGCGGCGAAGGCCCTATTGAAACTAAAGGAATTATTGTTTCTATTTAGGGCCTGAGCGCCGACAGCAGCGAAGGCCCTATTGAAACTAAAGGAATTATTTTTTTCTTTTTTCTTTTTCCCGCCTTTTTGAGGGGCTTAACATATTCAAAAACTCACACAATTTGGCGGTTGCATCAAGTCTGGTGAAAATGTACGTATTTTAAGGGTTTCGGGAATAGGCGCACAAAAATGGCTCGTTAGCGCCCCCTAGAAAGTTAAAAAAATTGAGCCCCTGCAGTGCGTTTAACATAGACTCACGAAACTTGGTACACATATGTAACATTTCAGGATGTACAAAAAATTTCATTTAGAGCCATACCCTAAACCCAACAGGAAGTCCGCCATTTTGATTTCAAAGTTCGAAATTAGTGCGATTTTGGCCATTTCCACATGTCGTACTTTGACGAACTCCTCCTAGAGATTTCATCCGATCAACTTCAAACTCGGTCTGTACCATCTTAAAATGTTAAAGATGAAAAGTTGTTAAAAGAAAAACTTTTCGTCATAGGGCGTGGCCGTGGCGGGGCGGCAATTTTGTGCGTTTCGCCGCCGAAACAGGAAGTGAGTGTAACTCGAGTGTTCATTGTCCAACTGGCTCGAAATTTTTCAGGATTCATAAGAGTCCAACCCTGAGGACAAATAAAGGCCGATATTTACTTAAAGTCATAGCGCCCCCTAGTGGCAACAGGAAGTAGGCCTAAAAGTCAAGGTGCTATACTTCAACGACCTCCTCCTAAAGATTTCATCCGATGGACTTCAAACTTGGTCTGTATCATCTCAATACCTTAATGATGAAAAGTTATTAGAAAGAAAATAAAATAAAAACTTTTCGTCAGACGGTGTGGGCGTGGCGGCCATTTTGAGTGTTTAGCAATGAACAAAGAAATTGTTGTAACTTGAGTGTACGTTGTCGTATCTGCCCGAAATTTCTCAGGATTGACAAGGGTCCAGGCCTGAGGACACCTACTGGCCAAAATTGACTTTTGGTCATAGCGCCCCCTGCTGGCAACAGGAAATGCGCCATATATGACAAACATCATCCGATTTACATGAAACTCGGTATGTGTGGTCTACATGTGATACTGAGCCGCCCTCTATAATATGACCACGCCCACTTACTCAGGCCACGCCCCCTTTGATAACATTTGAAACTGTTTAAGGTAGAACCTTGTGTGAGGTGTCATTGAACTCAGCAGAAACTTCATTCTTCATTGGTGATGGTTTGACCCGCCCGCTAAGCTTTAGCCATGCCCCCTTTTACAATAATGACCCGTTTGATGTAGACCCTTGTGTGAGGTATCATTGAACTCAGCAGAGACTTCCTTCTTCATTGGTGATGGTTTGTCCCGCCCCCTATGTTTAAGCCACGCCCCTTTTTGTAACTAATGACCCATTTGATGTAGACCCTTGTGTGAGATATCAATGAACTCAGCAGAGACTTCCTTCTTCATCGGTGATGGTTTGGCCCGCCCCCTATGTTTAAGCCACGCCCCCTTTCATAAATGCGGACCCATCTAAGGTAGAGTATTGTGTGAGGTATTGTTGAACTCAGCAGAGACTTCCTTTTTAATTGGTGATGGTTTGACCCACCCCCTATGCTTTAGCCACGCCCCTTTTCACAGCTAATGAACCGTATGACGTAGAGTCTTGTGTGAGGTATCGTTGTACTCGGCGGGGAGTTCCCTTTTCATTGTTTATGATTTGCGGCGTTTGAGTGCCGCGCAAATGCAGGGTCGCAAGGAGCGGCGTCCGCCGGTTACCCTGACGCGCGCAGAGGCGCGAGGGCCCGTCCATCGCTGCTCGCAGCTTTAATTCTTACTTATTTCTGTTCTCATTTTCAGCTATAACTGTTACAGTTAAACAATGTGGTCTGACCTATCTGACATTTCTGCTGTGCTTATTTCATGTACTATGAAGTGTGTTTTAAAGCGCCCATATTATGCTCATTTTATAATTTTTATAATTTATAATTATCATAATGTAATTTTAAGGTTGTACCAGAATAGGTTTACATGGTTTAATTTTCAAAAAACACCATATTTTTGTTGTACTGCACAGTTCTCTCTCACTGCTGCAGCTCCTCTTTTCACCTTGTCTCTGTTTTAGCTACAGAGTGAGACCCCTTTTCTTCTTCTTCTTCTTCTTCTTCTTCTTCTTCTTCTTCTGTACTATCTTTGATTGCACATGCGCAGTAGCTGAGATGTAGCTCAGATGTCAGCTAGCTCCATAGACAGTAAAAGAAAGGTTGTTTCTCCAACTTCGGTCAATTACAAGGCAGGATTAGCTGGGAGACTTCTAAACGAGGGCGCACATGTAAGTAGTTCTTTTGTAGATTATGGTGAATTTATGTGTGTTGTAGCCAGGGCTCAACATTAAAAAAAATTCCCATTTGCCCCCGGGGCCAGTAGATGAGAGTTTTGCTGGGCCCTTCTACATTTTTACTGGCCCTGAAAGAAATATCATAGGTGTGATTGGCAAAGCACAAAAAAGCAGGAAAATATATGCTGCACCTACCATGAAGCTTAAGAAAATGGTTATAACCCAGCTAGCCACTGCCACTGGATGTTTTGCCATTAGCAGTAAAGCTAGACCAGGGGTCATCAACTACATTTTTACAGGGCCAGAATTTTTTCAAGCAGACACTCCAGGTGCCAGACTTTCAAATAAAGAAAATAAAATGATACCTTATATGCATCTTCTTGTTTGATATTTTCACTTTCTTACTAAATTAATGCTATATATTTTTTACATGTATTAGTGTAAGCAAACCCCTACAAACATGGAAAATCCATAATGATAACTAGATAGGCTACTTAACTAGAAAATGATCTCAGATTAGGGGGCAGTTCACTGAGGAGTGATGGTTAAAGTCTTGATTACTGAAACGTAATCAGTGTCCTGATTGGTGGAAAATGCTTACAGAAAGAAAGGCCTGTTGTCAGGTAAAAATGTCACTGTCAAAGAGCCTGAAATGAAAAGTTGTGGAAAACAGCAGCTGTAATGATGAATGGACTGATAAGCAGGCTAGCATTCGTCCTGTATGCCTCATTTGAAATAAAACAATGCTGTTGCTAAATAATACAACTGGCAACATCATCAAGAATGAAGAACGCGGCGTCATTCACGTGCATATTAAATAGCCGCATGTATTTGTTGTGGTCATATAATACATCCATAGGTTTATCGCTCCAGCGGAGAGGATGGCTCGTTTAGACAGCAGCTACAAGAGTTTGTCCAAAGTTCAAGATTGGTTGCAAATTAAGATAAACCGTTAGACTACAAACTGACATCTTTCATTTTAGCTTGTTTGTAAAGTCGCTATTTGCAGAGTAGAGCTTTGTTTGCACAGCGCGGTGGACGAGAGTGGACGGAACAGACAGAGCAGACTGAGATATCGGTTTCTGTGTGTTTCTGCCTGTAGAACAAGTAGGTGGGTATTGATAAGTATTGACTCTTTAATCATGGAGATTTTATTGTAGGCTAACGAGTGTAGCGTTAGTTCATCTGCGCCATCGGTGGTAAATAATCCTCGGTAACGTTTCCAGTAATGCACCCTCGGCCCTGCTGTGTGTGTGCGCAGCGCGGGCATCGCTGTTCAGAATCCTGTCTATCTTCCAAAATGCAACGCTTGTATCCAAATGAATTGGTTATAAATTACCTGAGGTGAAAATGTGAAATGTTAACATTCACACGCTTCGTGCCACTCTGTATGACGTTTGCTGATGCAGCAGACCACAGTCACTGGCCCGTGCGGGCTCGAGCCCTGGTTGTAGCAGTGCTTTGCTACTGAGAACGAGGTAGCATGCTAGCGTTAGCATGCTAACGCTAGCATGCTAACGGTTGCGGTCAGCCAGCTCGTTTCGGCTTGTGACGTAGAAAGCCATGCAGATGCTAAACAGCTCACCCGGAGGCTGAAGGCAGGACACATTCAGAAACCGTATCTCACTCAAAACAGCTTGGATGGATTCTTTTCAAAGTTTGTATGCGTGTGGAAGCACCAGAGAAACAAAATAACACCCCAAATCCCAGAAAAAGTGATTTTTTCATAATATGGGCACTTTAATGATGTTATGACACTTAGCTTTAATTATTAACTTAACGATTACTGTGGGCGTAATCAAACTATTTTCAGTTTGTACACATTAAAGCTTTTCACAGCTTCTTCAGTGGAATTAAAATTTTGTCTGCTGTAACAATAGTACAAAAGAACACCAACAAAATGTGGATCTAAACAATGAGCCGTATGCACTGTTCTCTAGAGTCTAATAAAGTGGGAAAACGGTGTACAGACGGCGACCTACTTACTTCAGCCATCTTTAGATAGTGCAGACATGTGTATCATACGGTTTGAAGGTGAAGTACTTAGTTCAGATGTCTTTAGGAGGCGTGCATTTGTATGGGAATTCTAACATATGCCGCCGCATTGGCGGTTCTAATATGCACTCGCCGCCAAGTCGTCAATCAAATCCATTGAAAAATCTATATGGTTTGGAGGTGACACGAGGATAGGCTGCTCCTTCTCCTGGTAATCCTTTGAATGGCACTATCTGCGTGCCATAGCGGAGGTTCACCACCGTCATCTGTCCGCAGATACTTTGCAGCAGTGATGACCATAGCAGCAGGTGGGGTTGGGCTATCGCTCCCCCCGCCGATTCCACCAAAGCCGTCTCCGCAGTGGCTTTTACGGCCCGGCTCTTCCACCTCAGCCGGCTTCTTTCTCTCTACCTCTCCCAGACATCTGGCAGTGTGTCGAGGGGGTCCTGGCAGCAGCCACTGAAGACGAGGGCCCCATTTGCAGGTCTGGTGGATTTTCTTAGGGTGCAGGGTCGCATGGAGACATCTTATCCTTGTGCTCCCCCTCGATGAGGGCCTCGCGGCCCATCTGCTTCCAACATCAGCAGGCTTTTCAGAGAGCAGGAAATGTTTCGCTGGCATCCCCTATGAACTCCTCCCCACTACTGTCTCAGACTGACTTTTTGGACCGCAGAGTCGGACAAATTAACAATCTGATACAGGGTTTCACAGCTGCTGCTGGCTGTGTGATGTCTCTAGCCACTGTTGGCTGCTGTCCTGTGGGTCTGGGACTGGCTGCGCTCCCCCGGAAGGATCACGATGATCTCCTGGGAGCTCCTATCACCACGGAGGGGTTTTTCAGATTGATTTCATCGGTCACTAAACATTTTAAGCGACTGAAGGAGCTGTCACAGCTCAGCCAACACCTGCCGCTTATAGCCAGGCTCATTACGAAGCTGTATCCATTCATGAATGCTGTACTGTGCGTGATGTTGTTGGAAAGCACATCTCACCTAGTAAAGCGGCTTTGAGTACGTTGTGGCCACTGCCGCTTCAGTATGGCCCAGAGCAGCATGCGCTACTTTTCCTCCGGGTGAGTGGTGATATGCCTGGTTCCATTATTCTCCAGCAGGGATTAATACAACTTTTAATGGCTTAAGCGAAGGGGGAGGGGGGCTCACCCATGCCTATTTCTCCTTCACAATTTTCTCACGGAAGAGAGAGCTTCATTTATGGTGACATAATATCAGCGACTACATCCTTTGCGAACGAGTTGGTGATGATGCAGACCTCATCGCTGGCTCGGGCCTTTACATGTCTTCCTTTTGTAGAGCAGCTGCCCGCTTGTCGCCCAACACAGTGTTACGGTGAGTGGCGGAGCAACTGTATGTTAACGGAATGGTTAGCGTTTGTTCCCAAGAACTTGAGGAGTTTGTTCAGGTCGAGAGTATGCAGTTAGATGCTTTTTGTCATCCAAACCCATGCTGGGGTCAGGAGACAAAAATTGCATCTGCTTTGCCCAGCTTGTGCGTTGGCATGTTATGTGGAACATGCGGCCCCCATCAGACACACTGAACTGTGTCTGTGTGCTTTGGGGATGGTGTAGTCAGTAGCCTTGTCCAAGAAGCGCCATGCTGGATGGCTTGTTTGTGATTCTACCCAGTTCAGTTGCTTACTACCTCGATGGCCTAGCCTTAAGTCGGCCAGGATCAGTGTGGTTGAGTTGGTGTTATGTCTTGACAGGGCGTTCATTCATCGTGCTCCACCCTTAGAGTCCAGTAGAGGGCGAATAGCCTGACAAGCTGGGAACTCACCATTGACAGGGCTCAATCTGAGGGGAGGAATAAACGGTTGCCTTTCAAATTCCCTCTGCACGTAATAGGATAGCGCTACAACCAGGCAGAGCAACACAGAAGGTAGCGAAGCTAGTTAATTGATTAAACTTTTGCCGTATCCGGTCGGCAAAACTCCTAACACATCTTCCTTTTTTAAGAATGATTTCTGTGCCGTTCTTTGTTCTGCCTTATATACTGTGGTGTCCGCACATATTTGGGTAGGCACGTCCTGATTGGCCGGCTACATTTATGCAAAGTTCATTGGGCGAATGCCTGCTTGGGATTGGAGGAGAGCATTACCCATAGAGTCCAGTAGAGGGCTCTACCTGTGCTTATAGAACTAGGGTTATAATATTGTAATTTTGTTACAATCAAGAATATATCCGGTGTCCTTTCTCTCAGAGAAATTTCAGTCTTTGACCATTACATTTCATTTAGCTGACGCTTTTATGCAAAGAGACTTCCTGTAAGTGCATTCAACCATGAAGGTACAAACTCAGAAAAGCAAGAATCACATAGAAGTACAATAGCTTCAAATAAACCAAACTACAAAGTGCCACATGTAAGCGCAGTTTCACTTACTTTGACCACTACTTACATTCAATTCAATTGAATTTTATTTATAGCATAAAATCATAACAATAGTTTTCTCAAGACACTTTACGGATAGAGTAGTTCTAGACCACACTAATTTACAAAGACTCAACAACTCTATTATTTCCCCCAAGAGCAAGCATTTAGTGGCGAGGAAAAACTCCCTTTTAGGCAGAAACCTCATGTGGTGAGGAAAACTTTCTTTTAGGGAGAAACCTCGGACAGACCCAGGCTCTTGGTAGGCGGTGTCTGACATTACATTTAAACCAACAATTCCTTCTGGCTTCACACTTATACTAGTTTGAATTGCAGGGTTAGTTACGGTCAAGGTTAGTTCCGAGTTGACACCAAAGATCCTCAGCCTCGGGTGCCCAGTTGGTAGAGCAGGCGCCCATATATAGAGGTTTACTCCTCGACGCAGCAGGCCCGGGTTCGACTCCGACCTTTGCTGCATGTCATTTCCCCTCTCTCTCCCCTTTCATGTCTTCATCTGTCCTCTCAAAAATAAAATGGCCAACAAATAATCTTAAAAAAAGACCCTCAGCCTATGTAGGAAGTGTAGCTGTTGTTCAGCCCTAGTGCAGACATTTTATACCTGAACACTCCATGTCAATTTGTTGTTGTGTATGCCCAGGTATTTGTAAGAGTCAACAGGCTATCTTCTGGTCAGGGATAACCACTGGTGAGTGGTCTCTGATGGATTTTGGAATTTAATCTCTAATCAACGACTTGCAAGAAACTTAGTGGAAGGGTCCAAGGAAGATCCATTAGGTTTTGGAGGGGATCCAAATTATTGGGCGGATACACAAATAATTTTTCCCTTTGGTTAACATTGTGGGATAGGCCATTTGTGCTGCATTTATGTGGCATCAGCATTTCTGGCAAATTCTCCACCAGCAGCTGTCCATCTATCCTACAGCAGTTTAGCAGTCACCATTTCAAAACCACTCTTGGTTAATTTGTCTCCCATTGGTTATAGGTTGTCCTGGAAACAAATATGTCTTGAGGAAAACAAGTAAACTATTTGAACACTTCAAAGGGCCCTGTGGAGTTTTTTTGGAAACCAAGAAAAGCTAATCAGCATTATTAACCCAAACTCCTTGTGTGTAGCATACTGTAGAGGTCTAAGAAACATATGGAGTACATTTCCTTCCTCATAAAACATTTGCAAACCCGATTTTTAAAGTATTTTGAATCCAGCATAGTTTATAATCATGGTTATAGCTTGTAGTCTTCTTCCCTATCTTTCAGCATAACTTTTACAGCCACCTGTTAATCAGTTGAATAGTGCATTACCATTGAGGACTTTGTATTGCATCACCCGTATGTGTATCCTCATGCACCAGATAACCGAAACAGGGACCCTGTCATACTGTAGACCTACAGCTCCATAGCACTACATCTCCAGCGTGAACCTTTCAAACGACCTGTGAATAGGCAATGTCAATTTTCAATGTAATTTACATTGGAATATTAAGTGGGGCCAAGTCATTACATTAACATTACAAGTATAAAACTTGAGATAAGACATGGTTGGATATGGAGGGAAATGGGAAGTCCTCCTCTCTTAAAGAATGTTTTTTGGGAAGGAGTCAAAGTTCATCACCCATGGGTGATAGTGACATTGATGTATTTGTAGTTAAATAAATGAACAGTGCATGCCCTTCACTCTGATGAAAGTGTTGTTAAAAGTTACTTTATCATTCTTCAGGAATAATTAAGCTTTCTGTTCAAATTTAATTTAAAATGAGTTGTTAATGACTCTGCTTTGAGTGTGGGAAGAGTGTGTTTTTATGTCTACAGACATAACTTTATCGAGCAGCTTCTGAGCTGCTGAAGAGTATTATAAGAACCAATCTGACGAGGAATGGTGATCACTGCTCCCAGAATTTAATATCTCATAAAAGGATGCTTCAAGCCCAGATCATGCTTTCTCATTTCCCTGGCTAAGTCTGTTATGCAGCAGGAAACGCAGCAGGAATGAGAAAATAGTCACTTTAAACATGTATATAGCCTCAAGCATAATAGTGTAAGTAATTTGTTAAGTGCGATAACTTCCTTGCAAATATTTCTGAGATTTCCCTCGAAGCAGACACTTAATTAGCATATTCATTTTTTAGAATAGCTTTGAGGATCAGTTTCTCAATCTTTCTTTAATAATTTTTTTCTGAAAATCCTATTAATGTTAAATATATTTTTTTCTTCTCCTAATTGCTAAAGCAGGACCTGGTTGAGCTTAGTTTCCCTGGGATGGAAGCTGCAGATAAGGTGTTTCATTCTGTATAATCTCAACACATGTGTGCCTCTTATCAATCCTCATCACTGTACAATCAGCCTTTGAGTAGAGGAGGTGTCGAATAAAGCAATCAGTATTACCTCCGCTAATCACACTTTTCACTGGGCCCTGTTCCCAAAATGAATACTATTTGGTGTCTGCTTAATCCTTAATTTCAGTATAATGTTGTAGGTTATTGTTTTAGTTTATTTGTTACTTTATTATTTGACATAGGCCTGTTCAGTAGGTTTTATGGGTTCATAGGCCCAATCCCAAAGTCCGGACTCACAGACTCACGGACTTTGGTGCGCGTTCTCGCGAAATTCATAAGGGCTTAGGGTTGTCCCAATGTGGAATTTCAAAGGATGTGAGGGTTTGAGTACACACTTACCGAGCCCTTTCCGTGAGTCTGCATCGATGCAGACTTCACCAAAGGGAATTACCCACAGTTCAAAGCGTTGTGACGTTTACCGCGGAGACGATTAAATTACGAAGGTAAACAACAGCACGACACACGACCACGGAACGGACCAACCTGTTGTCCAGCTTGTAAAACAAGAGTTTGGAATCAGGTAGCAGTCTCCTGGGCCTTGGCCGTGTGGAAAGCAACAAACTTAAAATGAAAATTCCCAAAACGGCAAGTGTCAGCAACATCTTTGTTATTAAACGTCGCCAAGGTAACATGTGATCTCGTGAAGTGCTGTCCCGATCCGATTTCTACCTATCTGAGCCCATGTGGCCTCACACACTCACTCACTTAGTACCTGAGATCAATTAAGTCTGTGAGTCCATAGTCCTTAGTCCTCAGGGCTCACTTTGGGATTGCGCCATAGTGTTTTGCTATGGTTCTGCCTGTGATGTGGGGGGTAGATCAGCTGCTCACCAGCTTAATGCAGGTTTGCCTCATTAGGTCCTTTCTGTAGGGAAGGGCTGGGCAATCCTAAGGTGTAGAACAATAGGTACGATAGTTCTGCAGTAAATTACATTTTTATAATATTTGGGGTGCCTATGTTGTGTATAAATATGTATAAATAGTAATGTCAGCAGTAACTGATCTATCTAATCGTAATGATGTTTTGAGAAACTAAGTGTTAATGTTGCTTGCTTAGGTTAGCTCACCCTATAATCACCTGTGCAGGTGGTAGGGTCCAAATAGGGGAGGCTGAGTTAAAAGAGCTTCAGGAGAAGAAAGAAGAGACTTGGGAGATTTCTGTGAGGTTGCTGTTTTGTTTGGTTGCTGTTATTTTTGCCTCAGTTTAATATTTTCCTGTATTTTGGTTTTTAGTATGTTAAAAAAAAAAAAAAATTAAATTGGTGTTAGTTTTTTTTAGAAGCAGAGAAATGCGCTGTTTCAACAAGGTTTTCCATGCGATTGTAGGCCTTCCAGAAGCTTAATCCAACCTGGAACTACACTGTCTTTGTACAATAAATTCATAATTATTAATCAATAAATCAAGTTACATAATGTTTGATATCTCCGCATAATTTCAAGCTAGTGAGGGTCTGATTGTTAGCATTATAGCTAAAATCTAGGCCTTTCCTTATATGTGATCCTAGGAATTCAACAAGTTTTGTAATCCAGCATGGGACAGTATCTTTTCAGAGACTTTGCACAATAATTCTAGAACGATCGACAACTGAACGGTTATTCATTCATATTTATGTATAAAAAAGGTATTATTTAATGTTAACCATGGCCATCTTGACTCCCAGAATGTTGTCAGGGGAGTGTGTCGACCAATCACAGACTTTTCATCGGCAATGACAGGGTGATGTCAGGATCGAGACAGCTAGCTCAGCAAATAGATAACCCAAACCTGATTCAAGCAGTAGGGCCTTGTAGTGTGTGTGGATGTAGCACAGCTTCAGGTCATTCGGGCAGCCCTGAATGTGTAAATCAGTGTGATTTGCCCACCTGATGTCTTATAGCACACAGGAAATGCAGACAACAAAAATATTTATTAATTTAACTTTTTATTTTTTTAAGTAAGTGCTGTAGTATAACTAGCAGGAGACAAGTTATAATTGAGGTACGTTTGGAGACATTACCTTATTTAATCATTAAATTAATAAATATTTTTGTTGTATCTCTTTTCGGTGTTGTAATTTGTAGACGTCCCTAAGCACTCTTACTGCCTGGTAGCAGCAGCAGAGAGCAGAAGAGAGCAGGCAAGTGTTATTTACATAAACTTCTGGTGTACTTACAAACTTTCCAATCCATCGTTTTATGAGTACATAACCTAATTGTACTAGTGTAGAAGTTTGGTATCATTTCGGGCATTATTAGTGGGGTCATTTACGAGATACAAACGTGGATCCATTAGCGCCTGCACTAAGCTATTCAGCTGATCACGCTAACTCGTCCAATATTAGACCCAGCTGAAAAAAGCTTCTGGGTGGTTGTTTGGCTCGAGGTCATGGTGCAAATGACCCTAGGGTGAAATTACTCCAAACCACCACTTTAAGGTTATACAAGCATTATTACACAAGAAAACCAGTGGCACTGACATCCCTGATGAAGACTCTGGAAAAGCTGGTCCTGGTCCATCTCCGCCCCCTGGTGAGCCCATTCATGGACCCACTTCAGTTTGCCTATAAACCTGGCACTGGGGTGGATGATGCTATCATATACCTTCTCCACAAATCTCTGTCCCACCTGGAAAAGACTGGAAGCACTGTGAGAATCACGTTCTATGATTTCTCCAGTGCTTTCAACACCATCCAGCCAACGCTTCTGAGGGAAAAGTTGGAGCGGACGGGGGTGGACCTCCACCTCACTGGATGGACCTCACCAACCGATGTCAGTTTGTAAGGACACAGGGCTGTGTGTCTGACAAAGACTTTGTGAACTTGTGCCAGTGGAACCATCTCCAGATCAATGCTGGGAAAACCAAGGAGCTGGTGGTGGATTTCTGCAGGAGCAAACACTCTCCATCTCTGCCGGTGAACATTCTGGGTACGGACATTGATATGGTTAAATCATATAAGTACCTAGTTGTTCACCTGAACAATAAACTGTACTGGACTGACAACACCACAGCCCTTTACAAAAAAGGCCAGAGCAGACTGTATCCGCTGAGGAAACTCAGGGTGCAGGGGGCACTCTTGAGGACTTTTTATGACTCTGTGGTGGCATCAGCCATTCTCTATGGAGTGGTCTGCTGGGGCAGTGGTATTGCAGTAGCAGACAGGAACTGGACAGGCTGATCAAGAAGGCCAGCTCTGTTCTTGGTTGCCCCCTTGACGCCGAGGAGGTGGTGGGAGACATGATGGACGACTCCTCCCACCCCATGCAGGACACTCTGTCAGCACTGAACAACTCCTTCAGTGACAGGCTGCTGCACCCGTGCTGCATCACAGAGAGATACCGCATGTCTTTTCTGCCTGCTGCTGTCAGACTCTACAATACGCACTGCTCCCAGTAGACCACATGGACAAAACACATACACTAGGGCTGTTAAAACGTGCAATAAAACATGTGACTGTGATTAAATTTTACTATTTTGCTATTTCATTTTACTATTTAATATTTACTCTCTTTAATTATTTTTATTATTTTGTTTTAATGTGTGTCCTCTACTTTCCTTTTTATCCATAACATTGTGAATTTCCCCATTTGTGGGATTAATAAAGGATTTTGAATCTTGAATCTTGAAAACCAGGCGACCCATATTACAAAATGGCTTAGACTCCAGAGAGTTATTGACTTATAACTTGACTTATTGACTTTGATAGAAGGCCCTTTGAGTCTTGTGCTTGAAGCAGTCTGTGTTTATTGAACTCTATACTCTTAACACAGCATTACACATCACAAAGGTGGTGCGTTGGTGGCCGGGGTATGCTTTAAACCAGGGTTGTCAAACTCAATTTCACTAAGGTTCACACTGGAAAATAAGAATCACATCAAGGGCCAGACATACAGTATGTAGTTTATTGACATACTTTTATTTAATCAAAACCACACAGTTAGTCTCGCTTTGTCAGACCCTCCTCCAAAGCGCTCTGAAGGAGGGTCTGTCTACTCCACGTAGCATTCGGGGATGGGAGGAAAATGTGCTCTGGTTTAATGGCATTTCTTTAAACCAATCAGAATCGTCTTGGGCGGCGCTAAGCTCCACACAGAGCCACTGAAAAATAGTTGTGTGAGAGAAAACTCAGATTGGACAGATAGTCTAGCGAGCTGTCTCAATTTACCCTGCAGAGATCTGAGGATCAGTCAAAAATAGTCGTCATTAATCCACTGAATTTAAAATTCCAACACAAAGAACAGTCCCTCCAGGATTTCGCGATGTCACGATTGCTCCAAATCATGCAAATTCAACCAATCACTGCAACTTTTCTGCTAACTTGACCAATAACCTGAAGTTTCCCACAACTTCAACCAATCACAGCAGTCCCACGTGCACTCTGAGAGCCAATGACCAAGCGGGAGTGAAAACGAGTTGATCATTTCCTTGTTTGTGATATGGAGACGAGACGTATGTGTGACTCGAACATCTCACATTTACCAACAAAACGTACAGCGAAAGACTGTGCAAAACATTTCAGACCGTCCTGCCAACCTGTATACATTTAACATCAATGTAGACTGTAACGATTTAAAAGTCGCTGAAGTTGCTGCCATTTCAATCCTGGCTCTCTGCAGCGGGTGGGGCTGCTGCTCCGTTCCCCCCGCGACTGACGCTTGCACACACACACACACACAAACACACACAGACACACACACACAAACAACACGTGGTGGATGCAGGAAATACAGGAGATGAGATGACATGATGACCTACATTGAGGACAGCTGCGCTCGTTATTGTAAGTGCAATGATAAGTTAAATTCAGTACTTTATCAAATCGTATGAATGTGTGTCCCAGGCCAGGTTAGGAAATTAACTAACAATGTAAAGATCAACAAGCCACTGACACATATGTTCAAATTTGATTAATTCAACAAATTATAATTTTTTGTCTTAAATCCACCAGCCATTTTCATATTATACCAACATTTGCAGCATCCTGAGCTTTTTTGGTAAGGGTACTTGGAAATCTCAGCCCAGAGTAGTTTTATTCTCCCCAAAACAAGTTTCCTTTTTATTTTTAAAGTACTCTTAAAAAAAAAAAAAATCGCAACTTTCATTGTCTCCCACAACTTCATTGCAACAAACATGCAAAAGATATCTTAACTTTTACAAAAGCTCCCACGAAATCAGGCATTTTGGGCCACAACGATCTCAAAAAATGGCCGCGAAATCCTCTGTTTCAGCTTTCCCTCAACCCTGACTAGTCCCCCAGTACCTGCCACGGATAAACACACCCATGATGCTGCCACCACCCATTCCAGTCTCACGGCAGTTCGTGAAAAGTTCACGTAATTTAATCTATTGATTAGTGTACACTCTCGTTTTTTTCATGATGGTCAGGACATTTTTTAACCCTCATGCCCTCTTCGGTCATTTTTGTACATTTTTCTCAATTTTTTTTTTTCATTTTGTGATCATTTTGTACCCTCTGGACACCTTTGAGGCAAAAATGTCCACACACACAAAAACTGTTATTAAATCATCATATATCAATATTTTTTTCTGCTTTTTTTTCATGAATCACTTAAACAACTTCTTACCTAATCGAAACCACCAAACATTCAATCATTTTCAGGATTTTAACCCTTTAAATGCCAGTTTATGTATTTGAAGTATGTCATTATTTATAAAAAAAAACACAAAAAATGATTTATTTTTTTCCATATAATGAATAATATGTAGATGGGGCTTTGGTGGTGATTAGAGGCTTGGATATGTCAAAGATAAGCAACAAAACGATTTGATTGCGTGTACTATTGTATTTTTATGTAGTTCCAGATACTCCCTCTGGACACCTTCAAGGCAAGGCAAATGGCCCCATTGACTTCCATTATAACCACATGTTTTGATCTCACTGCCTTTACAGTATAAAACCATGCATTCTGTAATATCAGAATTTCATTTGGAAGAAAACTAGTCATATTTGACATTTTACAGTATTTCACCAGATTCAACCATTTTGCCCTTGTAGGCCGGTCAGCAGAAATTATAGTTATATTATGGAGCTCTGTGTGTGTGTGTGTGTGTGTGTATGTGTGCGGTGTATATGTGTGTGTGTGTGTGTGTGTGTGTTGTGTGTGTGTGTATGTACTGCGTGTGTGTGTGTGTGTGTGTGTGTGTGTGTGTTGTGTGTGTGTGTGTGTGTGTGTGTGTGTGTGTGTGTGTGCATGTGCGTTGTATGCATGTCTGTGTGGAGAGAGAGTTTGTGTAAATCTGTCAACAAACAATGATAATTTTAGTGGTGAAAAAAGCGACCCTTCTTTTGCCAGTTATATTATGGACGCCGTGTGTGTGTGTGTGTGTGTGTGTGTGTGCATGCATGCGTGTCTGTTTGTGAGAGAGAGTTTGTGTAAATCTGGGTGAAAAAAGGGCTTCTTTTGAAGGATGCATTTCATGTGTCTTTGAAGACGTGCTTGAATAAAAACATTGTCTCCTGCATTTGTTGTAAACAAAACCAACTATTAGTGTGTTTATGCACCTGGCTCTAGAGAAGGAGAAAGACCTGGAGCAAAGAGAAGGAGCCTTTATCTTCCAGCCAACTGCAGGACTCATCTGAAGATGACACAAGTTTCTGGAGTCTGACACAAAATGGTCACTGGTGTCCTCCAACTCTGTGAGTGCCTCTAACCCTTCCTCTGAAAGTGGAGAGGACACTGAAGATCCTCTCCATCCTAACATTGAATGGACAGTGAAGAATTGGCAAGTATGGTCTCCATATAATACTGAGGGGCGGCGCATAATTTCAAGCACCGACCGGCATGATGTCAGAGCCCACGAGATATGCCATATCAAGAATCCATGATGTGGCATCCTCTTTCCCACCTTTCTACTCTTGACTTGATCCAGCTGATTCAGGAAATGACAAACCTACACGGGAGGTGTTCAATCTCAGGATGGAGTGATGTGGATGCTCGAAGGGATTCGAACATACATGGGACTTCACACTTGGCTGGTGTGTACCGGTCCAAAGGGGAATCCACCCGGAGCCTGTGGGATGTCCATAGTGGGAGACCAGTCTTCAGGGCCACCATGTCCCACAAACCATTTGAAATGATAAGCGCCAGTTTACAGCACATGCAGGAGAGAATGTTTTTATTCAAGCATGTCTTCAAAGACACATGAAATGCATCCTTCAAAAGATGCCCTTTTTTCAGCCCTAAAATGATCATTACTTGCTTACAGGTTCACGCAAACTCACACACACACACACACACACAAAAACACACATACACACACACACACACACAAACACACACACACAAAAAAAAAAAACACACAGAGCTCCATAATATAACTATAATTTCATGCATCGGCCTACAAGGGCAAAATGGTTGAATCTGGTGAAATACTGTAAAATGTCAAATATGACTAGTTTTTTTCCAAAATGAAATGCTGACATTACAGAATGCATGGTTTTATACTATAAAGGCAGTGAGATCAAAACATGTGGTTATAATGGAAGTCAATGGGGCCATTTTTGCCTCGAAGGTGTCCAAAGGGAGTATCTGGAATTACATAAAAAATACTAATGCAATCAAATAAGTTTTGTTGCTTATCTTTGACATATCCAAGCCTCTAATCCCCACCAAAGCCCCATTCCCCTATCATTTATTTTATGGAAAATAATTAATGTTCTGTTGGGTTTTTCATAAATAATAATTGCTTTAAAGAATTAAACGGGCATTTAAAGGGTTAAAATCCTAAAATAATATTAAATGTTTGGTAGTTTAGAGCAAGTTAGAAGTTGTTAAAGTGATTTATGAAAAAGAAGCAGAAAAAAATATTGATATATGATGATTTAATAATAGTTTTTTGGACATGTACATTTTTGCCTCGAAGGTGTCCAAAGGGAGTATCTGGAACTATGTAAAAAATACTAATGCAATCAAATTAATTGTGTTGCTTATCTTTGACATATCCAAGCCTCTAATCCCCACCAAAGCCCCATCTAGATATTATTCATTATATGGAAAAAAAATCATTTTTTGTGTTTTTTGTAATAAAAAATGAAATACTTCAAATACATAAACTGGCATTTAAAGGGTTAAAATCCTGAAAATGATTGAATGTTTGGTAGTTTGGATTAGGTTAGAAGTTGTTTAAGTTATTTATGAAAAAAAAGCAGAAAAGAATATTGATATATGATGATTTAATAACAGTTTTTGTGTGCGTGGACATTTTTGCCTCGAAGGTGTCGAGAGTAAGTTTTTTAAGGAGGGCATGAGGGTTAAACTGTGTTTCAATGCGAAGCATCTTTCGTGATGACAGCACAATTCTTTCTGCCAGTCGGGCTACAGCAGAGAAGCTGTATGATTGCTTTGTTGTTTATTGATCTTTTTAAAACTATAACGGTACATCTATCAACATTTATTTAGATGTTATCATGGTATTAATTTTTATTTTAATAATATTTATATTACCGGTGAAATATTACAGTATGCTGTAAGACAGAACACTACGATATGATCCGAGCGGAGCGCATTCTAAGCCCAATAATGAAACATTTTATTTTTTTTATAGCTAAGCACTTTAATTTGCCTTGTCACAGAAAAATACTTTATAAAAGAAACTAAATTTTAGTGTTTAGAAATACAACCCAATGGCTTGTTTGACAAATGTACATTTGTTTTGACTTGTGCTCTTGTGAAAAACAAAAAATAAACTGTTTACAAAGATGAGCGTTTTTTATTTTATTTTCCATGCATCGTTATTTAAAAACGCAATTTTCTAATTTTGCGGTTGATGAATGTTAATAGCAAAGACTAAAGGGAAAAAACATGAGCATATTTATATGAGGGACTTTGTTTGATTTAACATCACACTGCATTATTAGTTGTTTTAAATAAATTTCTTTTTTGAAATAACAATTTATGTTAGGCCTAACGTGAATTATTATATTCAGAAGATGATCCTCCTATCAATCACCGTGGTTACAGCTTGTAGCCATCCTAACCTTTTGTAGCCTTTACTGAGAGACTACCTTTTCAAAATGAAGAAGGGACTCATTTTAGGAAGCATTTTAAGGAAATGAAAAGGATAAGCAGATTGTTGCAGAGGATTTTGTTCACAGAGTAAGATGTATATAGTTTTGTATGGGTATGTGTACATATACAACATGTGTTTTGGCATTTTTTGCACACTTCTACCTCAGCCTACTGCACACAGACACAAGTACTTTTGCATATTGTTCGGCTCCTGTTTTTCTGCTGTCTGCTGTGAATGGGCTTCATTTCAGATTGCCGCCGCCGGCCGGTCGATCAAGCAAACAGTACATGACACAAATACATGAAACTGTATTTTATTATTATTGTTTTCTTTATTGTTCCTCAAATACAACGTTAGACAAAAACATCAATATTACGAATATTATGTATTTTCATCTTTCCTATTCGTTGAGCGGTAATTATTACGTCACTTCCGGAGTGTTCCGCAGATTTTTTTAAACCTTATTACGGTGCATAACTTATTGGAATGAAACTGAGCAACGTGTTGTGACAAAACCACTGATTAAATACATTGAAGCGATCCTGTCGTTAAAGACCCGCTGATCGCTGATTCTCTGATATGAATGCCTGCATTGCATTGTGGGATATGGACTTTGAATGCTCGGATCATATCGTAGTGTTCTGTCTTACAGCATACTGTAATGTTTCACCGGTAATAAGACTGAAATATTATTATTAAAATAAAGAAATGAATACCATGATAACATCTAAATAAATATTGATAGATGTAGCGTAATAGTTTTAAAAATTTCAATAAACAACAAAGCAATCCAGCTTCCCTGGCAATAAGACCGAAATAATAACATTAAAAGAAATACATATAAACCATGATAAGATCTTGTGAATAAATGTTGATTAAAACAGCAGTTATAGGGCTAAAAATATGAATAATTGCAAAGCTGTATACAGCTTATCTGCTGCAGCCTGACTGGCAGAAGGAATCGTGCTGTGATCACGAAAGATGCTTCCCATTGAAAAACATTAGTTTAAAAAAATGTGCTGACCATCACGAAAAAAAACGAGATAAACGTGTCTGTGTACACAAATCAATAGATTAAATTACATGAACATTTCACGAACTGCCTTGAGACTGGGTTGCACCACCATTCTTCACTACTTTATGGACAGTATTGCTTATCAATTTTGGTTTAATCAGATCTGTCTCCGAGCTGCTGCTCTGATAAGAATTGTCGGCTGGGAGACTTTAAATAGACAGGTGTGTGCCTTTCCCAATCATGTCCAATCAATTGACTTTTCCACAGGTATAGAAACATGTCATTCATCAAAAGAAATGGGAGGGTAAATTTCAAGTGTAATAGCAAAGGGTCAAAGGGACTCAATCCCATTTCCATTTGTGTGTGAGTGTGATTGTGTTAGATGTTGGGTGTTGCATCCATGCAGTCTTGGCAAATGGAACTTATCACTAATTAACTAATCTGCAGCTCTCAGTCAAAGAGTCTGCTGCTGCCAGTCACAGTTAGCACCAAGCATCCTAGCACCCACTTGTCCCCCTCCTCCCCCCCAGGAAACCCTGAAAGTACATAAGACAACTTTTGTTTTAGCTTGTTTGTAACAAAACGCTATTTGTGCTCATTTATAAAAGCTGCAGCGGATAAGAGACTGACAGAGCCAATTGAAATATCGGTTTTCTACATGTTTATGCCTTATGTTAAACAGGCATATTAATAAAGTATTGGCTTGTTACTAACGAATGATTTATTGCACTTCACCGCGGCCCTGTTCGCTGACTTTGGTCCGTGCGTCTATGTGTGTGTGGAGTGCGAAGAATCGCTGTCTTCCAAAATGCAAAACTTATCTTCAAATGAATTCCATTTAGAGAATGCATATAGTACACAGTAAGGCACACAAAAGAATTGTTGAAATAATAACTACCAAAACAGCCTTATTAAGCCTAAACGTTATCTCCCTACAACAGTAATTGTGCATGCACATATTTGAGCTACTACGGGTTTGGCCATCTGCCGGGTTTGGAAGTCATGTTGTATATAGGTCTAGCTATGAGATGGATAGCCTAATTGGTATTAGAAATACCAAATTATTTTTTTCCGAAAAAATATCTTGAAAAAGGGGGAGTTGTCTCATAATCAGTGTTGTCTTATATTTGGGTCAATTTGGTACAAATAAATAGCTGGTGTTTGGTGTTATGAGCCCCCAAAGTCGTCTTCCAGGTAGCGCTACCTGGAAGGCACTAGGATTAGGCAATGGTTAGGGTTAAGGTTAGGTGCTAAACAGGGAAGGAATCATAAACCAGAAGTCAGTACCAGATATCTGTAGGTAGTGGTTTGCAAACCACTGAAGAAGAATGAGAGTTCCTGTTTCCTTTCACAGCGTGTACTGTGATAAGGATAGAGATGCACCAATTGACCGGCTGGTGACCGGAATCGGCCGATGTTCACGTGACCGGCCATGACCGGCGACCTGCCGGTCAGTCTGACATGCCGATTTTATGCCGGTCAAATTCACTCGGGCGCCGCATGATTAACAACTCCGCTCCATCAGCTGTTTATGAAATGTCATAAAGTCCGCGGCTCTGCAGAGCCGTCTGCTCTACTGATCTCAGGTGAATGGTCAGCCGCTCTCTCTCTCCCCTCTGAGACTGAACAACTGGAACATGAAAACCGCACTCACGCGGGTCCCGTGAAATATGACAGCTACAGTTTATCGGAAAATAGTGTTTATCAGACCCCAGATGAGACAAGAAGCTAACGTTAGCGAACGCCTCTGCCGCCCCCGCTGCAACAACAACAACAAAAAAAAGAAAGAGAGACGCTGTATTCCTCCGACACGTATTAACGTTACTGTTTAAAACGCTTTCCAGGTTAGTGGGGATGCATACCGCTCCAAACCAACATTAAAAACGTAGTAATCTTCCCTCAGCATTTAGTTGTGTTGCTAAACTGTGTGTAAAATGAGCGTTGAACGTTTATGTTTTCAGGTAACGTTACTGTTGATGTTCAAACAGACCTGCGTGTGTGTTTTGAGAAATATCTTTATACTGCAAGGCTATATTTATTTTATTTTTATTTGTTATATATATATATATATATATATATATATTTTAGTTGGATATTGGATGTGAAAAGAACAAAATGGTTCTAACATTGCACTTTAGATGTGTGTGAATTTCCCACACCAGGAGTAATTTATATTGTTCTATTTTATAGTTATCGATTATCTGTTCAAAAAATGTTCTATGAAAATGTAAAATGTTCTATTAAAGAAAAGTTAGAAAATAAATATTTGTTTGTGCTGTAAAGTGGTTAGAAAATATGAAATCGGAATCGGCTAAAATCGGTATTGGCAGGTCAAACTCAATGAAAAATCGGAAATCGGAATCGGCCTAGAAAGTTGTAATCGGTGCATCTCTAGATAAGGATACATTTTAACTGCAGGAAGACATGTTTTGGGATCATAGATATAGAAGTTACAGTACAGTATCTAATAAAACCTACACAATTAGTTGCAAATCGGTGCTCAGTTTATGTTTAGTGCCCAGATGTGTATGAGAATATTGTCTTTGAGATGTCTAAGGCTGTAGGCAAAATTGATTTGTTTCCGAAATCAGATCTTTAAAGGTCCCATGGCATGAATATTTCACTATTTCACCGTTTTTTAACATTAATATGCATTCCCCCAGCCTGCCTATGGTCCCCCAGTGGCTTGAAATGGTGATAGGTGTAAACCGAGCCCTGGGTATCCTGCTCTGCCTTTGAGAAAATGAAAGCTCAGATGGGCCGATCTGGAATCTTGCTCCTTATGAGGTCATAAGGAGCAAGGTTACCTCCCCTTTCTCTGCTTTGCCCGCCCAGAGAATTTGGCCCACCCATGAGAGAGAGACATCATGGCTTTCAAATGAGCAAAGTGGCAGTTGGTCAAGGCCACACCCCCACCCTCCACCTTGCCCCCCTCTCTCCTCCTCAATAGCTACAGACACAGAAATGGCACATACTAAGGAAAGCTCATTGTGGGACTGGCTCTAGTGGCTGTAATTCTGCACCAAGGCTGAATTTCGGGAAAGAAACTTCAGATACAGTATTAGGGGACCACTAAGGTCTATATTAAAGCATCCAAAGAGCACCATGTCATGAGCATTATTATTTCCAAGAGATCAGATTGGATTTGTGTGTCCAGACATCACCAACCTATCTGAATGGGTTGCTGTGGTAACGACGTCAGTATATTTTTACTGGGGACATGGCTTTCAAACATGGAAGCTTGAGAAATGTAGGTCCATCATTTTGTCCTCCAATCGCTGTCAAGTCGCCGTGCAAAACAGACTTTTGTGCTCCACCATGTTGTTGTCCATAGTGCTCTGCTAATAGCAGCATCTGCTCAGCACTTCCGTCAGTCTGGATTTGACGTCATTGTTGTGTTTCACGTTGCAAGTAACGTTAAGCATTTCTTCAGAAAAATGCTCGGAGTTAGTATATTAAGTTGGGCTTTTATTGTGAAATGTAAAACCGGAAAAAGTTGCGCTGCTGTTGACAATGTGAAAATAAATAAAGCCCATCTTAGTTCAAGCTGGTTTGGACTAAAGAGCCTCTGTGTTTTTATTGTACTATCTACATTAATATGGGCACAATTAATAACCCTCGGCTACACGAGTGACACAAAAGACACTTTGAAATCCGATTTGAGCAGCCAGCGCATCTGGGCTGAGACGCATCGGTAGAAATACGATTGGACTTGCATTTCAAACCACCTCCAATATGGGTTGGCAGTCTGAACAAAGCCTACGTTCTTAGAACTCCAGCTGCTGTACATTATTATGTAATTGGTTGTCTTGCTTGTTCTCTGGGGTATGTAATGAAATGCTGTTTCTCTCTGCTGTCTTTTACCCTTTTTTTGCAGCCATTGTCCTAAATCTTTTCACTGTTTAGTCTCTTACAGTTCGTATTTCTCTGTGGTGTAGAGTGTGCATGAAACAACAAAGCTGAAGTGAGTATACATTTTTACATGCAGCATCTCTTTGTTTCAGGTTTGGCCAAGGTTGACATTGTTACTTATTGTTACTTATGTGTCAGAGATAAGGAAGTGAAAGGTAGCCAATGAAGTTCTTATAGTGCAGCTTGTGTTCAGACCTACATTAGTGCTGCATCCAAAAATACAGCCTTGTCATTCTTTTTAATAAACCTTGAGTCCTTGCTCAACTTGCCACAATGCAATGTAATGTCATCCAGCAAAGCACTGTGCTGGCAATCAAATATGGGCAAGGGTACATTTCTAATAGATTTCTTTGTAACATGAACAGCATATTACTGAAACTTGACTCCTGGAACAAAATTACTTGATAAAAATGTGTCCTCTGTAAATGCCTTTTGAAACGACCCGTAGGAGCATTTTCTGGTTAAAACTGCTATGGTTACGGTTTGGTTAGGTTCAGAATCAGAATCAACTTGGGGGAAGTTAGGAAAACCAACATTGGGAACCCCCAATGGGGGCCTAGGGGTTTGGGATTCCGGCCATGTCGGCATTGTTTTGGTCTGGCAGGGGACCTTTGTTTTATGTCGTCCCATAGCGGCGCCGATGCTATATCAATGTCATGCTATTTTCACCTTTTCGTCTGACAAACAACATTCATTATTAACACAACCACAAGTACAATTTGTCAAGTTGTCATAGTCCAGTTATTAGGAGCTCAGCAATCGGGTATAAATTATGACATGTGAGCTGATTAAAAGGCAAGGCTGAGGAGTGAGAAAATATGGTTGTGTGTTTGTGGACGTGTGTGGGTGGAGGAGTTGTAATCAGTATGTCCAACCTGAAGAGCACCTAAGCAGGAACTAAATTAACACAAATGTTCTTCGGCATCTTCATCAAAGATCACTATTCATCTTCATACCTGTTGAACGTGAATGACGGCTCCTTGTAACTTTACATGTGACAGCCAGAGATGTTTTTAGTCCTAAGATATTAAGAGAATTAGACAAGCAGCGGTAAATTCAACTATTCCAGGGGCATTCTGTCTTTCAAATAAAATATAAAACATGCATTTTCATATCATTTCAACAATACACTTTTAACACATAGACACATTAAACTTCTGAAAAACAAATAGCTATCTTTACCATAAATAACATTAGTCCTAGCACAATGTACCTAAGGCCTACAAGTATAAGAAAAGACAGAATCTTCTGTAAAATAAAAATGAAAAGGGCTTCTTTCTATCTGCCTGTCTTTGTGAGTACTGTAGCAGCAGCAATCTGAATAATTTAAATTTCAATTCAATTTCATTTATAGTGTCAAATCAAAACAGGAGTTATCTCAGGACACTTTACAGATAGAGTAGTTCTACACCACACTCTATAATTTACAGAGACCCAACAATTCCCCCCATAGAGCAAGCATTTGGTGCGACAGCGGCAAGGAAAAACTTCCTTTAAACAGGCAGAAACCTCAGACAGACTTTTGAGGTAATAGGCTTTTGGTGGGCGGCCATCTGCTGCTTCCAGTTGGGAAACAGAGACACTGATACAGAAATATGATTCATAATAATTATAGCAGTATGATGAACAGTGGCAATTATAGTAACAATAAAGATAATAGAACTATGACTAGTAATAATAGTACTAGCAATGCAGGGCGTAGCAGGGCGTCGAGCAGGACCACGGCAGCAGCTGCAAACACAATCAGACCTGCCAACCTTGAAGAAATTGTATGAGTACAACCCCTCCCGGGCTCCCTGCGCGCACCAATCACCAACAGCCCACCGCCAATATACGCTCCACCGTTGCACACTCACCAATGAGAAACCTATGAGATACCTAACACCATACAATATAATACACTTTATGAAAACTTTATAAACTGAGGCATAGGCTATGCCTCAGTTAGTTTTCAATTCAATGTTAGGAGTGATAGCCCATGGAAACTTCTTCCACCTGAAAATACATTGTTTGGCTCATCACTAAATTCTAGATTACAATTTATTACTGTGTAGAGGAGTGGATGAATGGCTGTATGCATAGTGAAACTACTATACAAATGTTTTCTTATATCCTCTCCAATATTTTGTGCCCATATATTTGTTAGTCTAACCAACAGGACGCAGAGAGAGCTAATAAATATGCCTAAATACTTCTGTGTTAAAGATGAGTTAGACCAGGTTAACACATAGCCTTCTTCTGATTACTGATGGGAAATGAAGTAGTCTAAGTAATGATTTACTCATAAAGCAACTTTAAATAGGCCTAAAGCAACTACTAAAAGCACAAGATTGAAGCCTGACAGAGACACAGTTATAAGCTAATACCGTATTTTCCGCACTATAAGGCGCACTTAAAAGCCTTTAATTTTCTCAAAAAACGACAGTGCGCCTTATAATCCGGAGCGCCTTATATATGGATCAACCTCTCGGATCACTGCCCCGTTGACGGGACACTGCGTCGCTGTAACCTCGATAAAACTTCCACTCATTCGCGTTTTTATAACTTTAAAGCATTAAATATTCAAAATATACAGCCATGCGACACACCAATTGAAAGCTTAGCCTCTAATGATTAATTTAAGCCCACATACAAAGCATACGATGATTTATAGCAGTTACACAACTGTGACAAAGTAAACAATTTACAATAAAACAATTCAGCCATAATCTGCGCAGGTGTCGAGAGTGCATCCATACCTGATTTCGTTGTCCTTTCAGCAACAAAGTGGTATTTTGGCCAAAACTTGATTTTCATAAATCCACAAGAGTCCAAGGAAATGTAATATCCAAGCTTTATATTCCAAAACGATCTGTTTGCCTCACAATGTTGAAGTTTCTGGCCGAATCACAACGGAAAAACGCGTTTTCCATTTCCGCACTTGTCATCGCCGCTAGCTTCTCTGCCCAGCTTGCTACATGATCGATGTGGGCGTCATCGTATTCCCTAGCTTCTAAGCTTTCGATTGGTAGCTCATATTAGCCAATCCGTTCAGGTTTGCCTCTGATATGGCCAATGGAAGCGGACAAGCCGATGACAACGTCAGGGACCACGTTGAGACGATCGCCATTTTCTCGGACCACTTAGATTTAAATGCTATAAGGAGGGAGTGAACGGAGTTGTCAGAACGGAGTAGTCAACAAAGTCTCATCTTTATCCGCTTTAATACATCATAATTTATTCATATTATTTTGTATTATTAATCTGATGCTGCAAAGTAACTAGAGCTATAAAATAAATAGTTAAGTAAAACGTACAATAGCCTACTTGACTCTGAATAGTGATGGACTAGAAGTTGCCTCAGAGGCGTGTTGCTCCAGAGGCGTGCGACCTCTGACATATATAGCAATTGTAAGTCGCCTTGGATAAAAGCGTCAGCTAAAATGACATGTAATGTAATGTAATAGCCTAATAAGTAGGATTAAATGAAAAATACCCAATTAAAATTGAATCCAAGTAGCCGACGGTATATTGTTACTTTCCACTGCTGATAAAATGTAATATTACGTGTAGCAAGACTAAACATTAATTCTCCACATGTTATCTGTCAGTTGCTCGGTCACATTGCTGTAGTCACTGACAGGACACAGATGTTGTCAGTTACCGTCTGGTTCTGGCTCTGACCACGGAACAGTGACGGGACAGCTCGCTTCAACAAAACAACAAACAACTCCGGAAAATAATGTCCGTGTCGCAAATGTATCCGTCTCTGCAGTCAGTTCAACCACTGAATTGTAACGCGTTACTCCCATCACTGATAGACACTGAACGTTTTTTTCTTATCATCCAATTATTTTTAATATCATTATGTTTCGGGGGTGGGGAGTATTTGTTTATGGGAGTGTGTTCGTTACCTGTTGCCCCTTGGTGACTGATGTCGATGTCTGTCTTGCACACGGTGCAGAACTCGTACTGTCGATGTGAGGTAGCCTGGACATGCGGAGAAAAGGCTATCTCTCCCGTTAAGAAATCGTTCCGAACCTTTTTTTGAGGCGGTTCAGCCATGGCATGGAAGCCTACAGTTATCCGGACAGCCTGGCTTGCTGAGGCACTGTGACTGAATTGAATTAAACGCGCGAAGCATTTGGCTAGGAGGGGTAGGTGGGCTGAGGGTTAAAATGCAGCGCTCTGATTGGCCGAAAGCTTTTCACTCCACTTACTCACTTGTGGCTCAGCGGCAGAATCAACGTCATAGATGTAGATTGCATAGAAACTGAAACCGGAGAAATGCGAGATGCAACAAAATGCGTACCTAGAGAGCAGCGAATCGTACAAGCGTACTTAAGGGTGAAAATGCGTGCTGAGTACGCAAAATGCGTACATGTTGGCAGGTCTGCACGATCCAGGTGCCACCACAATCCAAGGAAAACTGCAAGGCGAGAAAGCACAAGGACTCCGGGGAAGAAGCTAAGTAAGTAACATGCAATAATGGGATATGAATGCACACAGATGGAGAGAGAGAGGAGAGAGGAGCTCACACATGTTGTGTTATTGGTAACACTTTATAATAACAGCATTAATAAATGGTAAATTAATAGTAATTTACTAAAGTTAAGTTATTTTACTGTTAACAAACAATGAAATCATGATTCAAATGTTTACTAATCATTTGCAATATTTTGTGCTAATTTATCATTAGTTGTTTTGTAAACTATCTACAGACAATTTTTGGATGACTATGATAAACAACAACTAATGCTAATAAGTATTAAAGTATAAGTGTTTTATAAAGCATCAGGTAACATTAATTTGACCCCATTAAATCTTTATTTGGTGATCTATAGATTATCATTATTATGATAATAGCTATCTAAATAATGTTCATAGATGCTTTACAAAGTATTTGTTAATCATTACCAAGGTATTATAATCACCAGTTGCAACTTTATAATTGCCATCCAAATAATGTTTATTGATTTTTGTTTACAAATAATTTGGTAATCATTAACAAATACTTAATATAATATATAAAATGGTATCAATTTTAGCATTACTAATAATTAGTGAACATCAATCATTTCATTGTGTGTTAACATTAAAATATCAATTAAATTAACAATCAATTTTATGAGGTTATTATCAAGTGTTTACATTGATATCCTGCCCCTTTCTTCATCTTTAACTTAGGAGGAAATAATGTGCCTCTGTTTTGATACAAGGATATCTTTGGCCGATACAAACATTGCAGAATTGTTCACATAAAAATTAGACCTAAATCGAGGTCAAGATCTTATTTTGAGTTAATTATGTAGCTCTATTACCAATATTTATGGAGAAGAGTTGTCTTTGTGTTTAATTTCTTATGTAAAGCACTTTGAATGGCCTTGTAGTTAAACACACACAAATACAAATACACTTTTCTTGCCTAATGGTGATCATGGACACTGTTAGGCATTTAAAGTATTTGTAATTCCAAGAGTTTCCCTCTGTTTTGTGAATCCCTCTGGCTGCCAGGAAATTCTAGAATAATAATTGATGAGCTCAGAAACACTGTGATGGAGAGATTTAGCCCTGCCCTATGGAAGAGTTTAGATTGTTTTGCTGCTGGATGAAGCACACATTGATAAGCATCCTTGTATTGGGGAGACTCATCTAACCAACAATCTTAATTAGATTTCCCTCACTGCATGCATGAAGAAGGATATGAAAAAGAGTTTCCACTCCTTTTACTCATTACAAACCATTTCCCTCCCCAGGCTGCTGCTTATGCCAGTCACATCGCCTGTTAATGCCAGCTGGCAATACAACTTCCAAACCATCTAAAAAGGGAGACACCATAGCAAGTGAAGTGTGATGGAATTACAAATAAATATTTTTTGAATACTTGAAAAAGCCTTATTCAATAACATGACAATTAAGGATATTTTTACTCATTTAGGAAAAGTCAGTAAACTTTTATTCTCTATATTATTTTTTGTTGCTTCAGAGTACCCTTTACAATTGACACACTAACTGAAATTATTTTCTAGAAATTTATTTTGAAAAATATACACATTGAATGGAGAGTATAGGCTTTGGCGCTTAAGGGCCAGTCTGTTGTATTATGGGTTGTTTGTAGCGTTAATGTTGTTAGGCTAGCTAGTTTTTGTTTGTCTATAGTGTTGCTGCCAGGGGCAGCACAGTGCAACTAGCTGTGTAGGCTTCTGTTTTAGAGCTCCGTAGCAAAATGTATTTCCGAAAACAGACGTTTTTATCCGGATTTAACTACTTTAAAAAAAATTAAATGGCATTGGATCGGTGCAACGACTTGCACACACCCCTTCAGATACCCGATTCAGCATTTTAGGCACTATCAGAGACATTCACGATAATGGTATCAGTTCGGAAGAAGACAGTTTTGTACTATAAGTACAACTCTGTGTACAGATACGGGTGCTGCCATCTTCTGAGCCTGCAGATAAACAATGATGCAGATGAATGAATGCTGATGACAACTACATTTTTTTTCTCTCCAGAGATTTTCCCCTCTTGTGTTAATATGTCATATAACATGTCATCCCTTGTGGTTGTATTCTCTTCATTCATTAGTATTCCATTTTGAGACTGTCCTCCTCTGCACTCCACACTGAGAGGTTGCATTGTTGTGCTTTGGCTCAGCCGTATGGCATATATGTGCCACATCTCTGGAGATCTGTGCATTATCACTGGGGAACAGATAACCATAACGTGGTCTGGAGGTGGCTGGGCTCAGCCCGCCCAGTAGCGTTTTTTGCCATGGGCAAAGCAGGCAGCTGCCCGGGGCGGCATTTTTTCATGACACAAGGGGGGCGGCACGAGCACATAAAAAAAAAAAAATCCTCGAAGTGGTTTTCCACTGTATTATCTATCATTTCACCGTGTGGGGAATTGGCAAATTGGCGCCCCTGCTTGCTGAGAAGGTACCGTGCACAGAGAAGCTGTGTGACAAGTGGAAAGGGGAGGGGGGAGCTGGGAGCTGGGGACAGTTTGTTGGGCATAGGCCCCAATACCGTTGGCGTTGGTGCTCCGCTAATACTGAGCACCCACGAAGCTGATCGTGGTTATGTGTCAGGTAACTTTTCATCTCCAATCCTATCCTGAGTTGAAAGCCTACTTTACGGCTTTATTATCAAGTTGATAGGCGTGTGTGTCGGCCGTCTGAAATGCAAACATTTTTTTATTACTTTTTTTTTTAAAGGGCGTGCGCCCGTGAGCACCCACGGAGGAAAACATAAATCGGCGCAATTTAAGCAGTTCCATTTGGTCTCCCAAATGGAACGGTCCGGACAAGGGGGGGGGGGGATGATAACGATCTATCGGGATGGACACTGGGATGTAGTTGCAGAGAAGAATGAAGTTCAGCCATAATGTAAGTTGACAGAGGCCAAAACGGCAGCATCAGCAGGGGGAAGACTAACCCCTCCTCCACCTCATCTCTTCTCCTCTCTCACCAAATCTCCTGTCTTCTCTACAGAGCTCCTTTCTCAGCAGAAATAAAAACACTTTCTCTCCATCACTGCCCAATGTTTTTGGGGGAAGACCTTTTATATTCATGCACCCACTGTGGGAAATTAACTTCTTAAGATTGCGAAAAGATGCACATGTCTGCTTATGCCAACAATATTTTGGTGTCTTCTGAGCAAAAATGTCTTAGAAAAGTAGAAGAGTAGACAGGGTTAATGCTTGTTTAAGCCTTCTTTAAGAATAGAAAGGTTTTCTCTAAAGCTTAAGAGGAAATTTAAATAGGAAAAGAAATAACGTCAAGCAGTAGAAATGGATAGCATGTGTGTAACCGTCAATTATTGAAAGCCGGCATCGACTGTGTGACAAGTAGTGTTGGGTACCTTTCGCATCTGAACCAATATCAGTATCGATACCGGTACCTCAAATTCGGTACTTTTTCCGGTACTTTCCCTCTGTCTGTTACAAAAACAAATATTTCAGTTGTAAAAATGATTCCAAACCTATTTATCCTATTTACTTAGAACATTGTTTTTTATTCAGAATATTTTACACTGACAGAAATTAAATAAAAATAAAACCCCTCCCTCTCTCCTCCCAAACCCATCCCTACAACCTATTAAATTGAATAATTATTAAACTTGTATTCTTGTATTTGTATATTATTCTTTTTTAGCCTGTTTTATTTTCATCATGACCATTTTTAATTGCTCTTTAATATTTGATGTAAAGCACTTTGAATTGCCTTGTTGCTGAAAGGTGCTGTAGAAATAAAGTTGCCTTGCCTTCAAACCTCAGCCTGTCAGTCAGTCCCCAGGGCACACAAACCACTGTTGTGCCTGCTTGTCTCACAGGAGGTGTAACGTCAACAGCACCACGACTGCTTTTGCCTCGCCATTAAAGGGGTGATAGAATGATTATATAGGGTATTTCACACTGTTCCTTATGGTCTCCTAATGGGGTATGTAACATTGGTTGGGCTGAAAATGGCCTGGTTGATATTTTATTGGCCCTTATGCATCCCTGTGTTTTGGCCCTATTTGAAACAAGAGCTTTTCTTCCAAATATGGTATGGTCATGAATATTTAGATGAGCTGCGCGCTGATTGGTTGAGCGACTTGCCATACGCACATATTAGAGACGCGCGCTGATTGGTTGAGCGAATCCCCAATACACATACATTAGAGAAGCGACAGAATCTCATATTCCAGACACTGCAATGTTTCGTTACCAAATTCACTTCTGAGACTTTTTTAAGCGAGAAATCAACTATATAAAGCTGAAATATGGGCCGTTTTACAAAATTTGATGGCTAATTGCAAATTTGGTAAGACGTGTCGGACTTTAGGAGCTCCACACAGTCTGACGAGAAAGCGGCAGCCTGCTGGGCTCCATACCCAGGGCAAAGTCACCCTTTGTGGATACTGCACTACGGGGGTCCGCGGCCAGCTGCATAACTGCATAACTATAATATATTTACGGTTTGAATTTCGTCACGCCACTTTGATTTTAAGGCATTTTTATGAACGTGAGGTGTCTTTGTAGGACGAGCAGCTGCTTGCAATATGTCCCATTCATTACAATGGGGAAATACCGCAGCTAGCTAGCTACACTGTCGCCATAACTAAATTATATTTACAGTTTGAATTTCGTCACGCCACTTATATAACATCATTCCCCAATGTCTTATAAAGCTAACCGTTGTGTCCGATTTGATTTTAAGGCATTTTATGAACGCGAGGCGTCTTTGTAGGACCAGCAGCTGCTTGCTATATGTCCCATTCATTACAATGGGGAAATACCGCAGCTAGCTAGCTACACTGTCGCCATAACTAAATTATATTTACAGTTTGAATTTCGTCACGCCACTTATAACATCATTCCCCAATGTCTTATAAAGCTAACCGTTGTGTCCCGATTTTGATTTTAAGGCATTTTTATGAACGCGAGGCGTCTTTGTAGGACCAGCAGCTGCTTGCTATATGTCCCATTCATTACAATGGGGAAATACCGCAGCTAGCTAGCTACACTGTCGCCATAACTAAATTATATTTACAGTTTGAATATCGTCACGCCACTTATAACATCATTCCCCACTATCTTATAAAGCTAACCGTTGTGTCTGATTTGATTTTAAGGCATTTTTATGAACGCAAGGCGTCTTTGTAGGACGAGCAGCTGCTTGCTATATGTCCCATTCATTACAATGGGGAAATATCGCAGCTTGCTCACTTTTGCATAACTAAAGTATATTTACAGTTTGAATTTCGTCACGCCACTTATAACATCATTCCCCACTATCTTATAAAGCTAACCGTTGTGTCCGATTTGATTTTAAGGCATTTTTATGAATGCAAGGCGTCTTTGTAGGACGAGCAGCTGCTTGCTATATGTCCCATTCATTACAATGGGGAAATATCGCAGCTTGCTCACTTTTGCATAACTAAAGTATATTTACAGTTTGAATTCGTCCGCGCGCATGAATATTACAGGTTCCTCAAGGTCTTACAAAGCTTAGCTAACACTTGTCCGATTTCGGATATCAATTGAATGTATTTTTGTGAATGTCAGAGTTAGGAGGAGGCTAGCTAGCTCTCATTGATGGACTCCATCTCACCGCGGCTCTATCAATGAGACTCACGGACAAGAGGCTTTATTTCCCCGATTGTTTGTTTAAATAACTCAACACACATACCCATTATAAGATTAACTGGAACCTGCGGGCTGCGGTAAAAGATTGCGGGCGTAACAAGCTCGCTGACACTGCGGTCAGGGTGGCGATGTAGCAACCCAGGCAGCACCAACACCGGCACTAAACTCCGACACACAGTCGGGAGAAAATTTGCAATTAGCCATCCTTTTCGTAAAGCGGCCCATATTTGAGCTTTATATGGTTGATTTTCGCATAAAAAGTTTCAGAAGTGAATTTTGTAATGGAATAGCAGAGATCTGCGTGACCTAGCTAGATTCAGAAGACTACCTGATCTCAGGTCAGTTGTGTAGCCTATGTAAATATTGGGGTGTGACTGTTCTCTTAAGGTTCCGGATTTTGAGACGCTTGCGTAAGCAACTCAGCTTTGTTGGGATTCGCCCGTTTTCAGCGGCAGTTTCAAAATATGAGATTTTCATAGTAAAGGGGTGTCAGTGGGACTTTGAGCTTCTATGTATGTCCTATTTACCCACCGAACTGTCGTTATTCAACTATGACAGGGTAAAATCGGTTTTGCATTCATCACCCCTTTAATATCATATTGCAACAAACGCTGTCTGCGTGAAGTTTGCGAAATTTGGCACCGTTGGATTTTACGTGAACCAAAAGTACTAGTAGTACTGACGTGATTCAGTCGGTACCGGTAAAAGTCCCGGGTTCGGTACCCAACCCTAGTGACAATATTTATAATCTTGTTGTTTTACAGCACATCAACAAGTGTTCAAGCCACGTTTTTCAGTGGTCCCTCTCACACACGTCTGACAGAACAGATTACTTTGTTTTTTTACAATGTTTATATTGATTTTTCATTGCAATTACATATTTTAAACCCCCTCCCAGCCCACAACAAAATTTCTCTCTTAACCTCTGTTGTACTCTAACAGCTAAAAAACAAAAATCACATGTACAGAACAATGGCACTTCCAGCAAAGCCATGATATGCACAAATAAAATACAAAAACAAACAAGCATTGCACCTCTGTTGTCACCCTTCAAGACATGCCTCAGTCCTTCCCCCCTTTTACCACTTATTTACCCTGTCTCATTTTTTTTAAATAAACTGGCCAAAATGTTTCCAGATTTTCTAATACAACCACAATTGTTTTTAACATATATGTTAATCTCTCCATTGACATACATTGTGCCATATTCTTGATCCAAGTACCAATTGTAGCTGCCTCCATTTTGTTTCAGATAAGACCTATAGTCCTATAGTCCCCCAATACATTTATATTTTTGGGGTGTCAGATTCAGATTTGTTGGATACAGGTGCAGCAATATCATCTTAGGGTCAAGTGGAATGTTCACAGACAAGATGGACATTTTATTGATCACCCCCCTCCAGAATGTTTTAATGTTGTCACACTCCGACACAGTGCATAAATGTTCCTCTAGCCTCATTGCATTTAAAACAAAGTATATTAATGTTGTATTCATTTAACTTAACAGGAGTTGTGTATGTTTGCATCAGCCAATTATATTGAAGTAGCTTTCAATTACAGTTTGCTGTTTGTTTCTGAGATGCGTCACAGGTTTTTTTCCTGTCGTTTTCTGAAATGTCCTCTTTTAAGTCTGCCCTCCATGTTTCTTTAGAGCCAGATGCAAGCCAGTTATATATTGATTAAATCAAACCATTCTCATTGCAATTGTAACTGATTAGTTTTACATAGAAGAAACAAAGTTCCTCACTTGCAGATATTTAAATAAATGTTTCCCATGGAATGTCATACATTAGAGAGATTTCCTGAAAGGTCATTATAATCCCTTCTTTAAAGAGTTCACCTACTTTACTTATTCCTTTCTTTGCCCACATCTGGAATCCTGCATCCAGCTTGCCTGGTTTAAATGAAACATTGCCCCTCACTGGGTTGAATTGTGAGAGTCCAATATGTTCATATATTATTTTACCTCATACCATACATTAACCATATTAAGAACTGTAGGGTGGGCAGTATGTGTTCTTAAGTACTTTAGCTTAGCTAAATACAGGTACAAATGCAAAGGTACCTGAAATGAGCATCTCCAGAAGAAAAATAGAACATTTAAGTTCTCAATTGTGTTGCTAAATAGTACCAATAAAGATTTGGACATTTCAGCCCCCCAGTATCAAATGGAAGATACAGCAGAGATAAGCGGATCCGAGGACATTTCTTATTCCATGAGTGTTGTTCCGGGAGGTGCAGGAGCGATGTAGGTCGTCTTTTGGCAAGCTCGGAGAGGCAAGTTTCCTCATTTCGATATTAAACAGATAACTTTGACTCTGTCCCTCAGATAACGATAGAGTTTGCAATTTAAAGTACTTGGGCTTTTACTAACCAACTTTGAAAGCGAACTATGAAGCCACCGACTGCTAAACCATCGTCCAATAAAGCGGCTTGTGGTACTAACGCTAGCTCGCCGGAGGACTCAACTGACTGCAGTGATGACAGTCAATTCAGTTCAATTCAATTTTATTTATAGTATCAAATCATAACACAAGTTATCTCGAGACACTTTACAGAGTAGGTCTAGACCACACTCTATAATTTACAAAGCCCCAACAATTACAGTAATTCCCTCAAGAACAAGCAGTGCGACAGTGGCGAGGAAAAACTCCCTCTTGGGAAGAAACCTCGGACAGACCCAGGCTCTTGGTAGGCGGTGTCTGACGTAGTAGTTCATGTCATATCAGTGCGCTGCAGGGCGTTACAGGATGTAGCGTGGCCCAGCAGAGCATGGATGGACGTAGCAGGAAGCAGCAGGGTTCAGCAGGATGCAGCATGACATTGCAGGGCACCGCAGAGCTTAGCAGGGAGTGCAGCAGGACCACGGCGACAGCTGCAACCAAGATCTTGGTGCCAACGTTCTCCATGGAAATACGCTGAAAAAACATAAGGACTCCGCTAGGATTAGTAACAAGCATTTCTGGGATGGGATGCACACAAATGGTAACAGAAAGGGAGAGGAGAGAGCAGCTCAGTGTGTCAAAGGAAGGAAGTCCCCCGGCAGTCTAGAACTATAACAGCGT
Organism: Perca fluviatilis; assembly: GCF_010015445.1. Lineage (NCBI taxonomy): Eukaryota > Metazoa > Chordata > Actinopteri > Perciformes > Percidae > Perca > Perca fluviatilis. Next base: position 44,354,855 of record NC_053113.1, read on the forward strand.
AACTAATAGAGACACGTCAAAAGGAGAGGTTGCCTGTTCAGGCTTGGAACTCTCCCCTGCCGGATCGGGCTGTGCTGGCCTGCCTCCCTCTACTTTTGTTATATTATTAATCTAACGACTATGAAGAGAAGCATGTGGGCCTGGTTAGGCGGATGCTGCAACTCCTTAACTATAAGCTTTATCAAATAGGAGAGTTTTAAGTTCATTCTTAAATGCGGTGACAGTTTCTGCCCCCCGAACCCAGATTGGGAGCTGGTTCCATAGGAGAGGAGCCTGATAACTGAAGGCTCTGGCTCCCATTCTACTTTTAGAGACTCTAGGTACCACAAGTAACTCTGCATTCTTGGAGCGCAGTGCTCTAGTGGGACAATAAGGTATTAGGAGCTCTTCTAGATTTGATGGTGCTTGACCATTTAGAGCTTTGTAGGTCAGGAGAAGGATTTTAAATTCAATCCTGGATTTTACAGGAAGCCAATGCAGAAAGGCTAATACAGGATAAATATGATCTCTTAGTTCTTGTGAGAACACACGCTGCAGCATTCTGGATCAGCTGGAGAGTCTTAAGGGACTTATTTGAGCAACCTGACAGTAGGGAATTACAATAGTCCAGCCTGGAAGTAACGCATGCATGGACTAGTTTTTCAGTATCGTTTTGAGACAGGATATTCCTAATTTTGGCAATGTTACGAAGATGAAAAAAGGCTGTTCTTGAGCTTTGTTTTAGATGGGCGTTAAAGGATATATCCTGATCAAAAATAACCCCTAGATTTCCCCTAGATTTCTGATACTAACTAGTATGCTAACCAAGGCGCTGAACTCTCTAAAAGTTGATATTTGCACCAAGATATAGCGGACCATTGGTGATGTGCAGGCTGACATCGCTGCTGTCAGAGAGGAATTGACCTCCTCCATAACCACCTTGCAGGAAACTGTTGAAGAGCAAGAGAGCCATCTAAAGGATCTAGAGAAGTCAGCAACCACTACCAGCGAATTTGTGTCTGCGCTTGAGATCAAGGTGGCGACGCTCCAAAGCCAAGTTAAGGAATTACAATCCAAGTGCGAGGATCTGGAGAGTAGGTTCTGGAGAAACGACATCAGGCTGGTGGGCAAGAGAAGGAGTCTCAGCCACTAAGATTGTCTCCGGTGTGCTGCAGGATGTGCTTAAACTGAGCGAGAAACCATTACTCGACAGGGCTCATAGGACTTTGCAGGCCAAACCAAAGAGCCAGCCTCCGAGACCTTTTGTCATCAGGGTACACTACTTTTAGGTCCGCAAGCTTATTCTGCGCCAGGCACGTCAACTGGGGTATCTCCGCTTCAACGGTCGACCAATTTACATCTTCCCTGACCTGACCACTGCCGAGGCAAAGTGGAGGGCGGCTTTCGACGTGAGGAATCGGCTACGTGAGATCAAAGGGGCTCGTTTTGGATTCGCATCACCCTACCCAGAGAAAAGGAACATTTGTTCAGCGATGGACTATGTGGTCTCAAAACTTCTTGACACTTAAGTGCAGGTAGATAGCGAGGCAGCTGCAGGGGATTGTGTTTTTTATGTTTTATATGTCTGGGCTTATGATTCACTGCAGCGCTGTCTCTCACCTAACTGTATCACTGTGACATTTTCTTTGTAGTATGGCTAACAGCTTAGCTGGAGTTGTAGCAAGTAGGCCTATTACTTTTGTTAGCTGGAATGTAAGAGGCTTGGGTAAGCCCACAAAACTCAACAAGGTTCTTTCTCATCTGGATTTATCAAAGAGACGCATTTGAACATTTCTGACCACACTAAAGTATGCAAAAGATGGGTTTCTCAGTCATTTCATTCATTATTTAAAAGTAAAGCAGTACCTTTTGTTTTATCCAATGTTGTAGCAGACCCCAACGGGTGCTATGTCATTGTAACAGGGACGTTATATGGATACTCCATTGATACTAGCAAATGTATACGCCCCCAACAATGATAATGAGCTTTTTTAAGTTTTTCTCCTCTTTATCGAATATTGGCTCTCATCAGGTAATTATAGCAGGTGATTTGAATTGTTGCCTTCAATCCCTGGACACATCTGCCAGGAAAAAATATGCAATGTCAAAATCTGCAAAAGTCATAAATAGGCATCTTCATACTTATGGTCTGGCTGGCATTTGGAGACGCCTGAACCCCAATTCTCAGGGTTAATAATTTTTTTCCCCCTGTCCATCACACTTATACACGTATAGACTATTTTCTTGTTGACAATAAGTTACTTCCACTTGTTCAAGGTTGTAGCTATCATGCTAGACTTATCTCATGGTGTGTCTCAAATCGCGCACTTCTGTACTTATACTAACTATTTGAGTACACTCAAAATTTAACTCGTCGAAGTGTGGTAAATGCAGTGCACTACAAGTACCCGGATGGTGCACTCATAACGGTGAAAAAGTTGAGTGTGGATCGATGGACACTTTCCACACTCAACTGTCGCCATCTTGGCTACGTAGCGGAAGGGGCGGAGCTAACAAAAGGTGAAAAACTTTCGATAATGGCGGCCGAATACGCGACAGCGAGACCCAAATGTAAGTTCAACATTAGTCTTTTTGCTATACTTGTTTAACATATACGCAATCTGTTTATGTATGTGTGGTGAATTTTGCAGTCAGTGATGATTTTTTTACCGCGAATTATAACGTTTATTTGCATCGTAATTTGACGTGCTATCAAGCTAGGTTTAGCTAACCTTAGCTAGCTAACAGCGGCGAAGTTACTGGTACTTCTAGCTATACTCTTTGGTTTAACCACTGGCAAATAAGTTATAAACTAGCTAACGTTACATGTGTTGTGGTATACGGTTCTTTGTTTTAAACTATCGTCCTCACTGTAGACGATTTTAGCGTTAGATGTGTGATCTGGTAAATATACATTAAGCTGCGAGCGTTAGTAGTAATGTTACAGTACGTTAATGTATGCTATGTTATATCGTATTAACAGAGCTGTTTCTGTCCTGATCTGACTGATATAATCGTTAGGGACACGGACAATGCTGCCAACTTGAGGGAAGTCCTCCTCTGCTGAAAGGCGAACAACCTGGGGGAGGAGAGTGAGGATTTCCCTGCTGGTCTTGTGGACAGCACTGTGCACTGTCAGTGTGCAAAGGCTCTGGCTAAACCACGATCAGATGTACCGCTGGCGAGCCAAAAGAGGAAGACAAGGGCCTCGATGACGGGTCCCACGCCGTGCCGAGGATGTACCGTTAAAGGATCCTGCTGGAGAGTCTGAAGTCCACCCTCATATCACTTTCCCCATCAAAGTACAGGGCCAGCAATGAATAGAACAATAGGATCTATTTAAATGTCTATTGTGTTGCCTCTGCTTTCACTCTTGTATTTTCACTGTAATTAATAGCTATTGCAATAAACACCCTTTATATAAACATATATGACTATTTTCTATGTTAACGTTATATGTCAGTTGGACACCATTTTAATTGCTCCAATTTTGCTAAATAACTCAAAATGGCCATTTGTGGTTATTTATTTTTTTTTACAATGAATTAAGAGCAGAAGCATGAATATCATCATACCTGGATGTTTACGGTTGCATAAAATAAAGTGCAAAAACAAGCAACAATAAAAACAATCATTCATTTTGATGAACAAGGCAGAAATGTATGGTGACAACAGGTGGTGGGAATGCTCTGCCCTGGGTATAATTCACAACTTCACAGAAGAAGAAGGAGGACTGAGATGTTTTGATCGTCACTTCCTGTAAGTACAAAAGGCAGTGCGCGATTTGAGACAATACTCTCCCGTCAAATTTTACGCACTATGCAAGTAAGTACATAGTGTACGAAGTGCACTTCCCTTAGTGCACTTCGGGAAGTGCGCGATTTGAGACACACTATCAGATCATTCACCCCTCTTAATGGATTTAAGCTCAATTAATGCGGAAGAAATTATCTTGAAATCTAGACACACCTATTATGAACACGGCGATAAACTTAGCCATCTTTTAGCGCACCAACTTCGTCAATCTGCTGCCTCGCAGGTCATTTCTGAAATTAACACAAGCGGTGGCCTTACTAGGGATCCCGAAGAAATTAATAATGCTTTCAGGAATTTTTAGATTTCACTCTATACTTCAGAACAGCAACATACCATTGATGATGACTGTTCCATTTTTTTTGCTAACCTCCCTGTACCAAAACTATCAGAAGACATAATTGGAAATCTTGAAAGACCAATTACTGCTGCAGAGGTGGGGAGGCCATTATGGCTATGCAGAGTGGTAAAAGTCCTGGACCTGATGGGTTCCCAGTTTAGTTTTCCAAAAGATTCTCTGCAAAGATTATTCCTCTGCTTCTTAACATGTTCTTTGAGTCTCTTGAGTCAGGCATCCTTCCCAAAACCTTACGGTCTGCCCAAATTTCTCTACTTCTGAAGAAGAATAAGGATCCTCACTGCTGCGGTTCCTATCGCCCAATTTCACTACTAAACATAGATGAAATGATCTTGGCAAAAGTCCTTGCCCGCCGGCTTGAAAAAAATCTTACCTGACATCATATCAGCTGATCAAACAGGCTTCATCAGAAACAGATTTAAATTTTCTTTCAACATCATATACTAACCAGCTGACTATTCCAGAACTTTTACTATCGTTAGATGCAGAAAAAGCTTTTGATATGGTCGAGTGGAGTTACCTTATTTTACACCCTCGAAAAGTTTGGTTTTGGCCAAGTTTATTTCTTGGGTCAAGTTACTATACACTTTTCCACTCTCTTCAGTTCGTACCAATAACACTCTCTACGATTAATTTCAGATAGACCGTGGCACAAGACAGGGATGTCCATTATCACCCTTGCCTTGGCCATTGAGCCACTATCACTTGTTCTGAGGCACAATCCTCTGGTAAAAGGTGTCATGAGAGAGGGCCAGGAACAAAAAGTGTCATTATATGCAGACAACTTACTTTCATACATTTCAGACCCAGCCCAATCAATCCCACGTGTTTCGCATTTTAGATCGATTTCATAATCTCTCGAGCTATAAACTCAATTTACAGAAGAGTGAACTGTTTCCAATTGCCCGTCAATACTCATTCAGTTCTCTGCCTTTAAAGGTCTCTAACAAATTTACACATCTTGGTGTCAATGTTGTGGATAAATTCTCTAATCTTTTTTCTGCAAATTTTTCGTCTCTTCTCAAACAAACCGAACTTAACCTTAAGCATTGGGGTCCCTTCCACTCTCTGTTGCAGGCCGTATTAATTCTATCCGAATGAACATTCTCCCCAAATTCATGTATCTATTTCAATGCATCCCTGTATTCATCCCCAAATCATTCTTTTGTAAACTAAATTCTGTCATTTCGTCCTTTGTGTGGGATAGCAAAGCTCCCCGCATAGCAAGAAGTATTCTACAGCATCCTAAATGTCTTGGTGGCATAGCGGCCCCAGATTTTGTTGCCTACTACTGGGCTTCTAATATACGCCCAATTGTACATTGGCTGTATGAGGATCCGGGTGCTGATGAGCCATCATGGTATGTTCTTGAATTTTTATCCCGTCTAGCCTCCTCTTTGTCAGCCATGGTCTATTCCTCCATCTTTGAATCCCCAACGGCCTGTATCAGAAACAAGATTGTGGGATCAACCTTAAAGATCTGGGCACAGATGTGTCTTCATTTTGGATGTACATGTCTCACCCTAAAAGCTCCTATCCATTCTAACCATGCTTTTACACCTTAGTTATTAGACACGTCATTTCTGTTCTGGCGGAAATTAGGTATTACGTTTTTCTACATCCACCTTGCAACCCGGTTGAGGTGCTTGTAGAGCAAACTGAATCATTTAGGAGCATCATTTCAATAATATGCAATAAACTCACACAGGAGCGCCACTCTCAGCTTCCCTTTCTAAAGGCTTATTGGGAATTTGATTTGGGTGAAATCATCACTGATGATATGTGGCTCTCAATCCTGCAAAGAGTACATCAGTTCATCGATACGTGCTAGGCACGGCCTAATGCAATGTAAAATTTTACACCGCTCGCACTGGACCAACCAAAAACTTTCAAGACACTTCCCAAATATTAGTCCTTTATGTAATAAATGTCATTCGTGCCCTGCCACTCATGCCCACATGTTTTGGGCTTGCAGGAAACTTAATGACTTTTGGTCTTTGATTTTTGGGGCGGTCTCAGATTGCATATGTGCAGGTATAACCATCAGTCCCTGCCCATTCATGGCCATTTTTGTGTCTCCCCAGATCATCTTGGTCTGTCTAAAACACAATCAGATTGCATTGCTTTTGTGACTGTTACTGCCAGACGTATTACTTAAGTGGAAAGATCCTCACATATAGGTAAGGGCTTCCACATTTCTATTGATTTATGTACTGAGTTTGTTATTACTTCATAATTTGATGGTTATAGTTTTTAAATAGGGTGTTATCTTGATGCCCAAATATTTAAAATTAGATGAGAGCTTGAAAGTAAATAACTATTGGTTTATATATTGTCTTTCATTTCCGTTAGGCAGCATTAGTGATGATTTAGAATTTTTTACTTTATATCTGGAGATACTACCAAACAGGCCGATTAGATCTAACAGTGCTGTTATGGACATGTTTAATTGTTTTAAGAATAAAATTACGTTGTCAGCAAAAATAGCTATTCTATGATCTATGTTGCCAATTTTAATCCTATTTGCCTACTAGCTACTATCTAATTGCTAGTGTTTCAACAGCTAGTAAACATAAGCGGTGATAGAGGTGAATGTTGGGGGCAACCTCTTGTAATATTGAAGGGCTCAGACACCACTTAATAGGCCTACGTCAGCTATAAGCTTGAGATAATATTTGTAATATATTACATAATATTTGTATTATGTAATATTTTGTTCCAGTTAAGGAAAGTACTTCGCAAACCAAATCGAGCTATAAAGAGATAAAGTCCAGTCAACCCTATCAAAGGCCTTCTTTGCATCAAGCGAGAGAAGTGCCGTGTCTTTTTCTTCTTTTTGGCAGTACAGTATATTAAGAACGTGCCTAACATTATGGAATCCCTGCCTTCCCTTTACAAATCCATTTTGATCATCCCCCACAATACTTGGAAGCAAACCCTCTAGCCTTTTCGTCAAAATTTTACTGAGGATTTTTTTATCATTGTTTATTAAACTTATAGGTCACATATTCTCACATTTAGTGTAAGGTTTTTCTAGTTTTGGAAGCAGGATAATCAAGACCTCTCTCATGGAGGTAGCCATTGTTGTAGGATTCTAGATACATCTCATAAAGTGGAGTTGCAAATTTATCCTTAAAGTATCTGTAAAAGTCAATTGGAAGGCCATCAAATTCCTTTTAACTCCACTAATTTGTTTTAAAGATTTTTTTGGGGGTGATATTTTAGGTCTTTATTTGATAGGACAGCTGAAGACATGAAATGGGAGAGAGAGGGGGAATGACATGCAGCAAAGGGCCACAGATTGGAATCGAACCTGTGGCCGCTGTGGCAATGACTGAGCCTCTGTACATGGGGCACAATCTCAACCATGTGAGCTATCCAGGCGCCCCACCACTAATTATTTTCACACACCATTAATGCACGCACGTTTTTCAATGTGGGTCTCAGGCCACTCTGTAGTTTGGGAAATCAGGCAGTGATGCAACACTGCTGCACTCACCATAGATTTCTCTCAGTAATCACAGTTACCTTGGGCTCACACCCAGGGCCTTATTAAGAAAATGTGGTGCCCCCTGGGTACTATACCTCAATGTGTGTATGTTATGTTGTATTGTCTTATGTTATGTTATGTGCAGCAGTGCAAATGTACTGTTGTGTGCTTATGTGCTGAGGTGTTTTTTCCTGTTCCCACACTGTTCTTATCTTTATGAGGATAGTCTGAGAGCCGCTTTTTTGTTTCCCTCTCCTCTCCTCATGTCATGCTGTATCTGTTGCGAGAGTTAGGAGAGAGTTGAGATGGCGCCGCATATGGCGACTCGGTGTGTTTGTGCATGTTGCTTTAATGTGACTTGCACCTACGATACCAAGACACATCCCTTGTGTGTGTAAACATACTTGGCAATAAAGCTTTTCTGATTCTGATTCTGATGTAGGCATATGAGCAGTGAGCACTATATTCAAATGTCTCAATTCAAAATGTCTATCAATTCAAAAAGCCAAAATCAATAGTAATATATTGCAGCATTGTGGGTAGGTTAAATATGTATTTTTCCGACTTTATTTCACGGGCCCTGAAAGCAACTCCTCTGGTCAAAAACTTTCAAAAGCATCATGGGAAAGCTAAAACTGCTTAAGCATCACAGCTGACGACAATAAAAGGACCTAAAATGAATAAGATATGGAAAAAAGACTATCAATATTAGATCTAAGAATATGGATTTTTGCAGAAAGTCCTCTGAAAGAAATACGAGTTCTAGGAAAAGAAGCGCAGACTGTGGACCGGTCTTTACACTTCTCTGCATACTCAATAAACTCACAAAGCATACCGGCTGTGCTGGCCGTGTTATGTTCTTGAAAAACACAGAGAAGGTTTGGGCGCAACCAAGTCTCACCCAGAGGTGGGGGGGGTTTGTGTAAAAAAATGTTTTTCTTTGCTTGCCAATTACATTGAATCAAGAAAGCCAACCACTTATCATTTTTTATAACAGTTAATATTTTACATTCATCATTATGATAACATTTTTGGGGGTTAAACTGGCCACTTTTGATTATTGTTAAACCCCCGCCCCATCCCCCAAATTATTTGCGCGTACCTGTGGACCAACTCAACTCTGACAGAGTGGGGAGGGGGAGTGATAGTGGTCATGTAATATTGATTTATTTATAATGTATTATTATTATTATTATTATTATTGTTGTTGTGAAATTAGTGTTCATAAACGAGTAATGTATGGTCTTTCAACAATTTCAAGTGAATAATATAACAATTCACGGAAAATATTGTTAAAGCTTGTGTCATGTGGTGCCCCCCCCACTGGTTGTGAATGGTTGGTGCCTCTGGGCACTGGCCCAAGTGCCCTTATGGATAATCCGGGCCTGGTCACACCACATTATTTTGACCCACAGTGGGAACTTCGGTCGCATGCTTTGATTGTTATGAAGATAGAGGAGAGGCATTTCGCTGATGCATGTGCTGAACACTTCCTGCAAGTAGCCAGATATTGGGACATTATACATAAAGTCAGCACACAATCATGGGATTAATTGCAATTACATATTTTAATCCATTGCCAACCCAAATACAAAGTTGTAAATGCAACCTAAAGCATATTTCTACGCTTCTACTGTATTATGCACAAAACTACATTGTCTCCACTTCCTCACTGTACAAAAGTGTAGCCACCATATCCCAGATACGGGCACTGCCATCTTGTAATTTTGGAACCAGAGTCTGCGCAGTAGAGATCGGTAGTGATGGACAAATGAAGCTTTGTTTCTCTTTTTTCTGAGCCCACTAGATGGGGCTCTCTCTTCAACAAAGGGTTGAAAACACACTGAATTGTCATTGCTTTAACCTTTTTCTTTGAATAGAGAGAACCATCTAGTGAGCTCAGAAAATAAAGAAAATGGTTCACGAAACTTCATTTGACCATCACTAGTGATCGGGCGGTGGAGCCGTGGTATCGAAGTCCTGCCCATACACCCGCCCGACCAATCGTGAGTCAATCCCAGCTGTCTATGATAAGTTTCACCCCATTTTTATAGCATCAAATAACTATTAGAAACCAAACTTAAAAGAAAAATGAAAATTTGAACAAACAAATAAAATGAGGGGTGCGGGGGCTTATGACCTATACTGCAGGCAGCCACCAGGGGGAGATCAAGATATTTTGGCTTTACTTATACAGTCTATGCATCAACCCCTGTGCTACACCTCCTGTGTACACATATTGTTCGTCTGTGATCAGATCAAATTCAAAATGTTGCCAGCCAGTTTTGAGAAGTTTGGCTTCCTTCATGAAATGAAATAAAAGGAGTCAGAAACAATTGTCATAACCAAATCATAACCAGCCCTATTAAGCAATCCAGAGCATTTTTAACAAGTCGTGCAAACTAAATTTCAAAGTACATTGTTTGTCATTGCCTTTCAAAACCATTCCAAAAGACAATTACAGAAATATTTAATATAAATGTTTCCTGATCTGCTGGCTCGATGGTGTTTTAAAGCTGCTGTAGGTAAGATTGTGAAGAGCCAGGACTTTGCTAACAAATTTGAACATCGACAACTTCTCAGTCCCTCCCCCCTTTCTGCTGCAGCCCAAACTGTCTCCTAAGCCCCTCCCACACAACGGAGTTTGACAGAACTGCCAGTCGGCATGTCAGACAGACAACATTTTCAATAACTAAACACTAACACAATGTTAACTTTACTCACCAACAGTAAAACGATGCTAACTAGCAGGCTAGTGTTAGCCATTTCAGCATCATATCAGACCAACCACTGTGCAAACGTTACTATCATGCTCACCAACGTAGCTTTGTGGACTTTTGACTACTAATAACCAAGTGAAAGATAAATCATTCATGGTAATTATGTTACCTGTTGAGAGGAAATGTGGCTACATCTGCATCATTCTTCAGATCTTTAAAATCCCGGAGCTCACGCTACCTCTGAAAAGCCACTCCAATATTCACCGGAGTTTTGGGAAATCTTTCTGCAGCTTTGAGCACGGGGAAGGGGGGAGGGGAGAACGCTCTTATATGCGTGCCTGAGCAGTGTTTGACAGGCAGATAGACCCCCCCCCTGTGGCCCTGATTGGAGAAAATCAACCGGGAGCGGTGGAATTTTGCCAATCGCAGTACAGGCTGTAGGTGGTGCCAGAGGAGCTGGATTTTTTTTATATTACATAATTCATGTAGTTCTACTGGAACATAGGGTCAGTTTCAGCAAATGTGACAGAAAGTTAGTTTTATAAGACTTACCTACTGCATCTTTAAGCCCCCAACGCATCCTTCAAGGCAGCGCTGCGACCCTTGACTTCAAGGCATCTAACCCTAAACTTAACCCAAACCTAACCATAACCATTACCATTACCATAACCATAACCATAACCATTGTCTAATCCTAGTGCCTTCCAGGCAGCGCTGCCCGGAAGGAGACGTTGGGGGCTTAAAACACAGATAAACGATCTGCTGCTCTGATAAAGGTTTGGTTAAGTTTAGGCACAAAAACTACTTGCTTAGGGTTAGGAAATTATCATGGTCATGGTTAAAGAAATCAACATTGAGTGTAGTTGGGAGGTGGCAGAGGAACAGCGGTCTCTAATATCAAAACAGTTCATGACTCTAAAATCTACACATGGCAGGCCACAGTTTGAGCTGGCATCCTCGGCAGTGGGAGCTCACCTTTACCTCTGTTGCACTGCCAGGCAGCCCCTCACAACATCTGGCATTTCCTGCTTCTGCATTATCATTCCAGTCTCTTGGCTGAGTCCTTGTTTTCCAGCATGCTCTGAGAGGGAATAGGAGATTTTGCAGCTTTGGTTATACTCCTCATCTCACTTCTTAGGTTTCTGCAACAGAGAGGTATGTGTATAAGATGTTGTATATTTATCCTATTTGTTCAGATTAAATGTTGCTGTCTAGTGTGATCACACATGCATATCACCAGTCACAGATGGCATAAGAATAGCAGCAGAGAAGCAGGATTGGAATGGAACAGCTTAAAGTGTTATTAATTTGATTGCAATATGAAGGATCTTCTACAAGAAGAGTTTCAGCATAGCTGCAACAACACTACAACAACAAACTGTGGTTGATCGCCCTGTGGAAACTAAAAAAATCAGTGCAGGACTGGGTTGTAACTAAGATCCCTTGGCTTTTTCCCCCTGCCAGCAGTGTGTGCTTGTGATGTTGATAAATCTGCCTTTGTGTTCATTTCACAGTTTGTTCCAGAACATGTTAACTTGACATTTACTGACTAAATCTCCATGTGATATCTTGTGAATATGCATGGTCCCTATAGGATATCTTCCTATAATTTTGGTGACCCTTAACCTTTTGTCTCGCACCGCATTTTATGCTTGCATTGGCCTTTTGGTTTTAGGGATGAAAGTACGGATGTAACGATGCATTGTGAATTGGTTAAAAATCACCAAGAATTTTATTTTTATTATTACATTTTCAGCACTTATTTCGAAGTCCCATATTTTCTGTTATAAAAAACCTTTGAAAACGGGTCAAATTTGGGAACATGAGGGTTAAGTGGACAAAAATCGAGGCTGCACAATTGCCCCATTAGGTTACATTGCAGTCCCGCTCATGCCGGCCCGTCATTGCGATCTCGCTAAATACTGGACCAATTTCAAAGATTTTTGGTCACATCAGTCTGTTAGACACAAATGCATAGAGAAATCGGGTCAAGGTTGTAAAAAACGAAATTACCCTTTAATACCCCTGATTCTGATGAGATGCTACAAGAATGAATATGTGCTAATATCTTGGGTTTTAGTGAAGATAGTGATAGAAGTCACCATGCCATTTCAAGACCCATATTTTTGTCCAGAAATGACACTAGTCAACCTGCTGCGATATGGAAAACTTTGATTCATTTCCTCACCTCACTTACACACTGCTAACTCTGCAGTTGGGTATTTATTGTAGCTGCAGTCATGATAGTGGAAGTGGCTATCCTCATCATTAAAATGAATGGTGTCAGGCTCCAGCAATGGTATCAGCCACCAAATGAGCTAATAGTGTTTCTCAGCAGTGAAATATAACCCCCCTAATGCCCTGCAAGAGCCAAGAAGACAGTGAAATAGAGCAGGTGTGAGATCCACTTCCACTATCCTGACCAAATGGCTCTTAGTAGTACCTGGATTTACTTTGCTGCAACATTTTGCCCAATTGTTTACTGATTTTAACATGTTTTGTTCCTTTTTTTCTTTTCATCGTCCCACACATGCAGGCTAAAAAAAGAGAACATGTTTATGACATTGTTTATGAGCGTTGATGCTGACAAATCCTCCTGTAGAAGTCCTGTAGAACTGTGTTCTTCTCTGACAGTGGGAGCTGCCAGTGGAGACTTCACAGAGTATCATCACATTCCATAAGCTCCAACTGCACAACCCCCTGTACTCCTTCCACATCAATAGAGCAATGGCAGAGACATTTTTTAAAGCACCGTTTAAATTTTGTGATCAGTGACGTGAGCATAGTCACATATTCATATTCACTGTCCACTTTTTGCTTCCTTGGTACTTCTGCCATGTCCAGTGTCTGTAACAGGCAAAGCATCTGTAGTAAAGATTCGGTTTTAGCATCCCAAGCTGGTGGAACCCTGCTTCATGCACGCGCACACATGCACACGCATACGCACACACACACACACACACACACACACACACACACACACACACACACACACACACACACTGCCTAATACTCCTTATTTTGTTGTGTGAAATGTTGCTAACCTCCTTCGTTCTCTTTCTGTCTTTTCCTGCCTCCAGATGGTCACAAGAACAAAGAAAATATTTGTAGGAGGATTATCAGCCAACACAGTAATTGAAGATGTGAAGCACTATTTTGAACAGTTTGGCAAGGTAAGACCATTTGGTGTGTTTTCTCTTCTAGGCCGCTCTGTGTTTGTGTGTGAGGGCTTGTGAGGTGTGTCGTTTGAAGGTTCAAAGCAGGTTGAGGATTTTAGTGCAGCTGTATGAGTGAGATCTAAAGGCAGACTGCTGCTGGTTCTCTTGTGAGTTTAATTGTCTGGTGCTGTTGTGGATATCCTTTGAAAAATCCAAGACACCAAGAGAATAGAATGGACCTGGACACCAGTCCGATGAGATGTGTCTGTTTTTAGAGGAGTTATGTTATCCAGCTGTCCAGAGTCAGATGAGAAGAAGCAAATCAGTTTCATCTCTGTGTCCAAGGCTGATATTTAGTTTACTGAGGCTGTCAACTGTGTGTGTGTGTGTGTGTGTGTGTGTGTGTGTGTGTGTGTGTGTGTGTGTGTGTGTGTGTGTGTGTGTGTGTGTGTGTGTGTGTGTGTGTGTATATGTGTGTATGTGTGTGTGTGTGTGTTGGATGAGGCTAATAATAAGCTGATGGGGTAAATAGAGAAATTCGAACAGTTGAGAGGATAATGAGGAGGAGAGGACAGGATGGCGACAGAGCAGTGTGGAGGAATGATTAGATTAGGTTTATGGTACATGGTACGGAGGTACCTTTATTTTATGTGGTGATTAAAACATCTTGGTAATATATGACTTTACTACTGCTAGGTTAACAAGAGCCAGGCACACACTGAACGTTCAAAGTACTTAGGAAGTTAGTTTTGTCTGCTGTGAATCAATGGAATGACTCAGCATAACAGTGATTTATTTTGATTCTATGTGATTCTAAAGATCGACATTCATCAGTCAAAAGGTTTCTCCTCCTTCCCCAGGTATTGATCAAAGGCCGAAGACATGTTAAGTTTGTCCACCAGTGATTTAGGTAATTTCCAAACAGACACTTTGTATTGTAACAGGGGATCTATATGAGGATCTATATTTACAGTCACCATTCATTGGCAATGTTGATGGTCATCAGCTCTGTACACTTTGTGTGGTCATAGGCGGCCTTACCTATGTTTTAACTGTTTCAATTGAAATGGGCCCCGCCCTCCAGGTGGACCCCAATTGACAGGCAAAAATGTATTAATTTACCCCTGTTTGTATGTGATTTATGTATATTGTTGTCGCGCTGGCAAGCTATCATTGAGGAACACAGCTTTAAAGTTTTTTTTCCACCTGGACCCTATTTTCCCATGTTTTTGTGTGTGACTGTAAGTGATTGGTTCAGTATTAAGCAAGATCGCTGCAGTTGGCAGCGGTGAAACACACTACGATTTAAGTTATTGGACAATTGTGCACCTTCAATTTACATCTACAAAAGTGCTGTTTTTACCACTGACAGGCTCAGATTATTGTTCTTAGTGTTTGACAACATTATGGAAAGGATGCTTACAGCAGCCAAGCTTTTAGTTTATCATAAAACAGCTCCGACAGCACTATCGCCAAATCCACCAGACTCCATTTAAATAAATAGTATTTCTATCATTGTAAAACACACTTCATTCAAAGTGGACAGAAACAAACTAAAACTAAATCAAAAGCCGTCTTCACCTTTCCACTGTTCCAACAATCACCACTCTGGTTTGGTTAAAATAAACCCTTAATTCACCCATTTACATGTAAAAATATTCTGGCTCTATACATGCTAAAAGTATTGTTTATTTAAACAGAGTCTGGTGGGTTTGGTGATAGTGCTGTCGGAGCTGTTTCATGTTTAAAAATAAGGATTTTACTCTTTAAGATAAATCTCTATCTCTGTAGGGATCCTTTCCATAATGTTGTCAGACAGTTAATAATACATTATTATTACACAATAATAATCTGCGCCTGTCATTTGCAAAAACAGCACTTTTAGTTGTAGAAATTGACGATGCGCATTTGCGTTCTTGCTCAATACTGGACCAATTTCAGAGATTTCTGTTCACATTAGACACTTAGACAACATTGCATGCGAAAATAGGGTTATAAAATGAATGTTTCTGTGACACGCGGGACAAGAACAGGACACAAACCACGGTCTCCTGGGTGAAAGTCCTGTGTTGTTTGACCCATCCACGACCCCAACCAACCTCCTTATGCGGCATTTCGGTCTTTCATACTGCTCTCTACCGTTGTCTCTCTTAATACTCAGCATCTTACAGCGCCGCAGTCGCACTGCTGCTCTGCCCGGTGCGTTCTATACACACGGTGAAGAGTGCTTTTTGCGTCGTATCTGAGAGATACTTACCAAACGTCCGTATTGTACGAGTTGGGAGTCCGAACAGGTGGGGCTTGGAGAGCAATCACTGACCTACTGAACTTGACAGCAGAGATTGTTGTTTATTAGCACAATCTGCTGTAACTTTTTATTGAATTGAATCATTCTCGTCACTCTCCTGGAAAATAACCGTAAATGTAAGCCGTGTTAATGAAGGTTTGATTTACCGTCTAACTGGTTCGATACCAGGGAAAAAAATCTTGCCCCAACTTTATAAATCATGGTGGGATTTTTACCACCCATGATTATGTGGTGGGTTAAACTGTGGCTGTGCACCTTTTTTTTTTTTTACTTTACCTTCATGTAACCAGATAGATCAATTGAGAACTGATTCTTATTTATAATGATGGCCTCAGCGACATGAGGCAATTTGATACAAGACATTAAAACATAGATACAGCTATTTATTTTTCCATAATCAATCATATGATAGTAGATTCAGACTGAAACTAATGTTTGCAGGGCTAAATTACTACACATTTTACATCCATAATAACACAAAAGTAAAATTACATCTAACCTTTTATCCAGCTAATTTAAATAGCTCACGTTACTGTATTGTTTGAACAGGTAATTTCATATAATATTGTATGTGCCGTTTTGTTTTGGAAATTTTCCACCAAAACAAGTTCCCTCCCGAGACTATTTTGCAGAGCCACTGTTACTGCGTCTGGAGCTTAGCGCCGCCCAAGATGATTGCGATTGGATTTTTAAAAATGACAACAACCCAGAGTGTTTTTTCTCCTATCCCAAAATGTATTAGCCTAGAAATCTAGACGCACCCTATCGGCAGCAAATGTAATTTTCAGCCAGGGGGTCTAGGAACTCTCTGTTGACTTGCGAGCTGGAAAAGCCAAACTCTAGCCGGGCCAATCGCATCGAGTCTGTGGGCGGGCTTAACATTATGACAGCAGAGTTACGACGGTTCTGCGTAAATTCCCTGCTACTTGAAAACAAAGACGATGGCTGCTGCTGCTGGCGAACAGTGGTCTTTCGAATCTGCTTTGGCTGCGACTCTGGAGACTTGGAGTTAAGCTTTTCTTTGAGAAAAGAACAAAGAACAGCACTGAAGTCATTCTTAAAAAAGGAAGATGTGTTCGGAGTTTTGCAGACCGGATACGTTTAATCTATCAACTAGCGTTGCTTTGCTTGGTTTTAGCGCTATCCTATTGTGTGCAGAGGGAATTTGAAAGACAACCGTTTATCCTGCCCCTCGGATTGAGCCCTGCCAATGGTGAGTTCCCAGACCCTTGATGTGGGTCTGGCTTGTCAGGCTAAGAATGTATCTGTCGTGTAGGCAGACATTACTCTACAGCACTGTGAAGATAGGTCTGGCAATGTGAGACTATGTGGAAGCTAACTGCTTAAGTGCCTATTCTCTCCTGATCACCTGTGGCATTTCCTCTACAGGATAATTCAGGCCAAACCATAACAGCTTGCTCTCAGCTTCTGTTCATTCATTGCCAAAATCCCTTGAACCAGCAATCTAAAAACCTTTTTAGTTCTCTAATGCAAGGTAATGCAAGGTTAAAATGTTTTATATGACTTGCTCAGAGCACTGGGAGATGTGTATCCCTTTTAGCTGCTGGCTAAATGATGTGTTAGGCTGGTTTGTGCTGCAGCCTACAGACAGCCCTCCAGCTACTAGGCTGCTTATCAGCTCTGATCCCAGTCACATAAATGCTGCTGAAGCGGCTC
The DNA here is from genome assembly GCF_010015445.1 of Perca fluviatilis. NCBI lineage: Eukaryota > Metazoa > Chordata > Actinopteri > Perciformes > Percidae > Perca > Perca fluviatilis. The sequence continues at coordinate 44,372,358 of NC_053113.1, forward strand.
TTACAGAATGTGCACATGACAGCTAACAGTAGCATTTGCCAGTGTGAATAAAGGTAGTCAGGGTGGAACACGATAGAACAAAACAAACAGTTTAGTTTTCGGTCAGACCTTTGTTTGCTGTTTGTTGGTGGACTCTGTGGTAAGGCACGGGTAACATTTTACCTTGATAAAAAGGCCAGCTGTTTCTTGACTTAGTCATCCTTTGCAACTGAGCAAAGTTCTTCTTCCTTGCCTTCTTATCTGAGACCAGTCCATTGTATTGAAAGGCCTTCTTGGATTGTGATCAGTCTGGTATTCACCTGACCTTCTTCACATAACATTTCTTCAGGGCAAAAATCCACTTTAATTCGCTGCACATTAGCATAACTCATGGGTGGAAAGAAAACATTTTGCCCTCTACCAGCTCCGTGGTTTTCTTTTTAATCAGGTAATTTGCTGCTTGATTAAATGGTGGCTTCTCACTCCACATTTTGGTAAATTAATATATTCCACAGTTCTTTCTAATTGCCTGGAGTGAGTGCTGAGGTGGCTGAGTCTGATGGAGAGGGTGGATCTTTTGAATGGCATCAGAGTTGTCATCTGCTGTTACTGATGGGTAGTGATTGCTGTAGGAACTGAACAGTGTGTTTAACCTGATTTTGTGAACAAAGGCCTCAGATTTTCTGCCTCTGAAAGACAAAAGAACATGCGTTCTTCTTGAACAAAGGAATCGGGGCCTACACGTAAATTCCAAGCCTCTACACCAAACTTCGACAAAGAAAAAAGATAATAATAATAATAATAATAATAATACATTTTATTTGTATTGCACTTTACATTACAGCAATCTCAAAGTGCTACAGAGCATATAATAATGCAATTAAAAAAATCAAAGTCAATAATTAAAATAAAAAAAACAAGGTCAATAAATAGTTAAAAGGAAAACCTATAAAATACATTTAGTAAAAAGCTTTTTTAAAAAGATATGTTTTCAGGTTTCGTTTAAAAACATCTGTAGTCTGTGGGGCCCTCAGGTGGTCAGGGAGGGCGTTCCACAGCCTCGGAGCAGCACATGAAAAGGCCCTATCACCCATGCTGCAGGGCTTGGTTCTGTGGGCTTGGAGGGTGTTTGTGGTTGCATGAGGAGGTCAACACGGACACCGCTTTTCTTCTGAAGTCGACTAGCTTCTTCCCCGCTGCCTGTGGGAGGAAGAAGCTTTTCCGCGCACCCCTGATGAGTGGGCCGGATTTCGTTCTGTTTTACGGTGGAGATCTATGGACTAATGAACGATAACACACAGTAAGGAGACTTGAGGTTTCTGGGCAGTGTGTTTATTAATGTCAGTAATGCTAATGCTGCAACTTTTTACGACATTGAATGTGATTTGATTAATACTTGTGCTACCGGTGCACGTCTTGATAATTAATCTGATGTGGTACCACCAAGTCCAATTCGTCGCTGTGAAAGTCCTAGATCACGGGACATTGGTGATATGTTGTGTTGAATAATGTAGCTTGTGTGAAACTGTAAATGCTACATTGCTAGCTCCCGCTGCGGAGCTAAGTTACTTCACTGAGCGAGAAAATAACTGTTTGTCAGTCATTCGGATCACAGCACCGCAATGCAACAAGACCGTTGTCTTGTGGCCCTGTGTAAACTAAGGGACCGGTTATTCTTTCAGCAAGAAGTCAGCTGTTAGCTTACCAGGGGCAGAGAGAGATAACCCTCCCCTCGTTATCAAATTTCTCAGCCTCCGGGGATCACGTCACGTTGGGGCCAGAGTCCTGAGTGAACGAGAGGAGTGTTATTATCACAACCTCGAAAATCAAGATCCTAAGTCTGTTTTCTCTCTGTGTGCTTTCTTTCTTCTTACATGCTAAGCGAACACATAAGCTAACAGCTAACTCATAGCCACGCAGTCCCCCAACCGCCATTTCTGTAGTCTTTGTACTGAACTACAAAGAGCTCAATTCTCGCGGAGTCTCATCCGCCACCCTGATATTGCAGGGTTCAGCTACCCCCGCGGTCTCCTCTTCTCACCGCTTCCTCACACTCTCTCACTCTCTCTCTCTCTCTCACACACACACACACACACACACACAGAGACATGTCTGCTACATGTCTGTTTTGCTTTTGTTGTAGTTTGTATAAGTATATAGGTTTATGGATTGAAGAACTATTGATTGACAGTTATTAAAGTCAAATAAATTGTGTTATACTTTAAAGAGCAGTTGTTTGTGATTATTTGTGTATTTATTGTAATAACTGCTGGTTGAACAGGTCAGTGCTCGAATTTAATTAAAAAAAAAGAAGATAAATATTTATTTTTGAACAGTTCAGTTATTGGTCCCTGGTTCCAGGCTGGTGCCCCGTTTTGATTGTTTGTCAATTTGGTAAAGTTATGAATACACATATTCATAACTTTATTAATATTGATAAAACATCTGATAAATTACCTATAATTGAATCTATACCTATTCTCGACATTGCCAAATGAAGCCTCATGAAGCTTTATATTATTAATTTTTAGAGGTGTGACGAGATCTTGTCCCCCGAGACGTGACAAGATTTCTCGTTGAGGTAAAAGGTGTCTTGCGTTATCAGTACACAAGTGCAGCAGCCAGCATGACAGATGAGTCAGACTTTGACCTCGAAATTTGCATTGAAGATCCCCCTGCCTGTTCTCCATATTGACTCAGAGTTAACTTTTGCAGAGCAATAAAAAAGCTGCCTGTAAAACCCAGCGTTAGGGGCCAGTTGTTCAACGGTAAGCTGATCGGATTTTGGTTATCGGATTGGATACAATCTTGAAAATTGGTTGTTCAAAAGGGAAAGGAGGATTCTGAAATGTGTTGTTCAAAACTTGTCAGTAGGATTTGGATAACTTTGATCCAAAAAAACAGGATTATCCTGATCCCAACAGGGGGTAGGGTTTCAAGGTGGATTCCAGGAAGAAAATGTAGTAAAACTTTAAAATTGGTCAAATAATACATTTGTATCATGTAGTGTATATACTTTTATTTATATTTTGCACTTGACTTGTGTAACCGTTGTAACAGTGATAAAGTGGATGAAGTAGACATAGGCTACCAATTAAGCTATTCAGTAAAGTAAAAATAAAAATAGAAATGATCTTGTCCCCATGTCTAAACGAGAAACTGAAAGAGCAGAAGCACAGATCGTCCTGGCAGAGGAACAAATCAAGCTGACCAAACTGCAGCAAACCAAAGCCAAACTTCAGATCCACCTCCTAAAAGCAGGGCTTGGAAATGCTGGTCTCTCCTCCTCAGATGAAGACAAACCCTGAACATTCTTTATTTTGTAAACTGTTGGACATTTAGCCTTTTGTTTTGTTTTTAAGACATTTTCAAAATATCCACAATATATTTGTTAATGTATATTTGTTTTTATTTGTTGTAACTCAGATGAGGGGTCATAAAAGAAATTATGAATGGAAGTGGATGGTTGTTATTTTTGTGTTTTGTCTCAAAATAAGAAACCCTTCCAGTGACCCCATGTTGGCTCTTCTACCTGTTATTTACATAGCTCGTAGCCCACATTGTGATATGTTGTCCCATTTAGAGCACTGGTAATCCGGATTTGGTAATCTTGAAAACTGTCTATCTGGATAAGGGTGATCCAATCCAATGTTGCTTTGAAAAACCGGCATAAAAGTAAGACGGATTACCTGATCCTGGATAGCAAAAAATGGGATTTCCAAATCCGGATAATTTTGACCCAGATTAAATGTTTTGAACAACTGGCCCAATAACGTTAGTCAGTCTCTCTCAGTCTCTCTCTCTCTCTCTGCCGAGACACACTCACGCTGCAGCGTGCAGTTCACTGTGGTGCTGTATCTTGCGGACCACTCTCTCTGTCCTTTTTAAAATGAGTCGGGAAGCGCACAGCAAAACCTAACTTTACGTGTAATGATATTAAACGAGAAATGTTCTCCCTTCGTCCTATAATGCTCATAAATTGATACTAGAGTAGCCTACTTCATTATTTACTGATGCAATTAATAAAATGCAGAGGAGGAGAAAAAAACTCAAGAAATGGCATTCAGGTTGATTTTGAACCTTTGTTAAACAGAGAGAGCCATCTATTGGGCTCAGAAAATTGAGAAAAAAAATCAAAAAAGCATAATGAGGCTTTATTTGGCCATCACTGCTGATGGGACACATATTCACATGTCTATATCAGCTGTAAGAGTGACTGCTTCATTTGAGAAGCAACTGAAGATTCCGCATGTTTTTATCAACTCTTGCTCCAAGATTAAAAAATAAAAACTAGCAGCTATTTGCATGTTCTGTTAAAATAATAGTGTTTTTTTGTTTTGTTTTTTACTTTGTAAGGCAAGATTAAATTCAGCACAAGCCCAAAACAAAGTCAAAGTATCTTTATTAGTTTCCCCAAGGAGACATTTGTTTTGGACACTGGGATAAATTGCTGCAAGAGTTACAGAGACACACAACAAGCACAGGATTAAAATAATTAAAAGACACATGTACAGTAAACATTTGGGCTACTCAAAATGCAAATTACCATTTTCTATACTTGTGCAAAAAAGCTATCCTTCCTACATTCTTCTGTTCTACCATACATGCCTTACAAACACTCATTCCTACTTCCATAAGCACCCATGCATTCAGTCCATAGACTGTATATTAATGGACAAAGCATCCGGTTCGGCAAAGTGCTGCAAATGCGGAAGTGCCTTAAACCTGCATTCTATCTGAATTCCAGCAGGGGGCAACACATGTGGTTGCAAAAGGAGGTCAGTTGCTGTAGAAGTCTATGAGAAAGTGACCCACTTGTCACTTGATTTATTACCTCAGTAAACATTTTCATAATGAGTTTATGGTCTCAATCGCTAGTTTCAAGTCTTCTGCAATACAGAATGATGTTAATTTTTTGAATTATGGTCTTGTTGATTTTAAAATCGATGATAAAGCAGGGGGTGTTTTAGGTCATGGCTATGATGTGATTGACAGTTTGCGACCTGTTAGTCATGACAGAGGTTTAGCAAAGCTTATCCAAGGCACGTGAACTTCATTTTGGGGGTTGACCACGCTTTCGTAGTAGTGACTGTGACACTTTGGTCGCCTAATAATGTCTTGTTCAGCATTCGGGTGTACGACAAGACACTCAAAGGAGTCGGCAGTTCAGTTTTTCCGGTAAGTAACGTTACATTTTGTTTTAATACTGTTTTTCATTAGCCAACGTTAGCATCCCAATTAATATCAGTTAGCTAGATAGATTGCGACCTTGCTAACCAAGCTAGAGGACTAACTAATAACATTATGCATATATATTTAACATTAGTCGTATACAGTATCAGATCAAACATGGTGATCTGTTTTTAACCATATGTGGTGTTATTGCTAATCGTTGCACATGTAATGGTAATGTTAGCTTAAAATCAAAGCCTGATAGCTAATGTTATAGTACAAATTCATAAACCCACGGGTCCGCACAGGATTAGAATAATTTTGGGACCACGTGTGATTTAGAAATTAACCCCTCACACTTGAGTTCTGTGTGGCACACAGAGGTGGGTAGTAACGAGATCATTTTCGTTTTTTGTGAGAGAGGAATTTCAATTATTATAAAGGTAAAAAATAGAAACAAGATTTTTGATCATCTACCCTTTCAACTTTAACTAATATTTATATATACATATATATATATATATATATATATATATATATATATATATATATATATATATATATATATATATACATTATATAAAGTTTTACCAATGTAACAATTTGGTAACTTTGTGTGGGAATAGCAGGTGCAGAAAGACAACATTCCCACAGACAGACCTACAATCTCTCTCTCTCACACACACACACAGCAGCAGAGGAAAAGCGTATTTCCTCCGCTGCACGCTGTGGGAGGATCCCCTGCCTCTCCCCGTTGCAGCCACTAGGGGTGGGCGATACGGGGAATTTTGGTATCGATCCGATACCAAGTAAATACAGGGCTAGTATCGCCGATACTGATACCGATTCCGATACTTTTTACTTGTAACTCATGATCATTGAATAATTTTGTGATTTTGCCTTTAGTTAGTTGATTATGATTATGATAAAACACAGGCAAATATAAACGTTTTTATTTACTAACTAGAACAATATAAAACAATGTAATGGTATAAAAATAATAAAATAATATACAGTGACAAAATGTAAATATAACAAAGTCAACAACACAACCAAAAACCATTACACACAGATATCTGTGAAAAATAATGTCAGTTGTGCAAAATAAGTAAACAAAAGCCACAATGTATAAATATGAATATAACTGTTCTGACTCTCCGCTCTCCGCCACTTGCAGAGCAGAGAGGAGGAGGGGGCAGAGAGAGAGAGAGAGAGAGAGAGAGGTGCGCTGTTTGCACACTGCGCACAGAATTGGAGAGACGCTGTGCTCGCATGAACTCGGAGAGAAACTGCAACAAATGTATCGATCTCATCACGACAGTATCGATCCGATACCAATACTCATCTTGGTATCGATACTATCGATATTTAGACCGATACGCCCAGCCCTAGCAGCCACTTGCCGGGCGCCGCGACCGGCTCTGGGTCGGTTTAGCAAGAACGGGATTGTTGGGTTCAGGAAAACAAAAACTGGGTTAGGTTTGGAAAACGGGCATACCATCGGAGTTCACTAAAACACAGTCTACAAAACCTTGGGAGCATTACGCACGATCACACGTGTGGTCAAAAGGTTGCGGAAAACTGGGAACATTTTTACGCATGGAAATTCTTTATAAATCCCGACTATTGCGAGGAATGTTGCGACGACAAATTTCACCCTGCTTCACGCAACTTTTTCTTGCATAACAGGTTTTATAAATGAGGCCCCAGGAGTAGTTTTAAATCACTATACTTTTTACTTTTACTTGAGTAGATTTGTGAAGAAGAAACTGTACTCTTACTCCGCTACATTAGGCTACAATGAGCTCGTTACTTTTCTTTTTACCTCTTTGGTATTCTACGTGTCATTGTTTTTATCCCCCCCGCGTTCGCCTCATTTTAATGTTTTATTTTGACAGAGAGAGAGACTTCCGTTAAAGGCTCTACCTCGTGGCTGTGTTTCACCAATCAAACGTAGTTGTGCAGTCTCGTCACGTGACCATACTCGATCTCATTGGCGGGACCTTATATACTGTATATAGGCGGGACGGGTTAGCTTTATAGTCGCAGCAAAACAAAAATGACAATGTCAGAACCAACCATCGGCAATGCAGACACAGATGAGGAGGACCACCCCAGAGGCCAGATCAACATTTCTTTCAGTTCCCCGGCTTCATCTAACCTAACAACCGTGGTCCAGCAAGCTGTGTCACGACCACTGACATATATAACGCTGGTTAACAACTAGTTCAATCAACCCAGGGTTTCCCAATCTAGCGGCACGTGTTTACATAAAAGAGGCGATGTTTGCACAACATGACCAATAGCCACATATTTAACATAAGAAGAGCAAACTATAATTCTACATAAATATGAAGAACACAGACACGGTTTTACAGACAAAACGCAATACAGTCGCTGCTTCCTAAAACAGGAGGACAGCTGGCAAAAAAAAATAAAAATAGGCGACGCTGTAGATGCGTAGGCTAGCCTACATCACAACGCTTATCAATATCGCTTCCCCATCAGTCAGGCACAACATCTGACCATAATTACACTTGTGCTTTCCATAAATTGCCGTTGCTTTAGCCTATTATTTAAGTTGCAACCCTGGCAGTGGAAGCGATCGTGAGAGCAAATAAAAAATATAAAAAACATGACACACGGGTCAAGAAGCCGACAAATAGCCGATATGTAATTCCCTCCCATTAAAGTCTATATATTTCATAAATATACCCATCAGGGAATGTTAACGGGGTTGTCGGTCTCTAAATGTTTTTTGTATGAGTGCACCCTCTCTCTCTCTCTCTCTCTCTCTCTCTCTCTCTCTCTCTCTCTCTCTCTCTGACTCTCTCTGCGCACTGAGCTCCGCCTGATCTTCTATAAGAACGGTGACGCCGTTATCAATCGAGTATTGATTGGTCAGTAGGCGGTGCTTTTACACCGGTTGATCTCTGATCTCCAACATAGCCTGCTCCCGACCAGGTTAGGCGTCCAGCATGAGTTACCACGGCGATTGAACCCGGTAACAAGTGATCCACCTTCGTGATACAGAAAAACAAATCTTGCTTCGTAGTACAGGCCTCTGGCCTTATAATGAAAGCATGTTTACCTTAGTGAAAGTGCCAAACATCAGCTACATTACCTTGTTCTAGTTCTGCCTGCAGAGCCTGTTAAAAAAAAGTATAAAGGTTTGGAAATTTGTGTTACTTATTTATTTTTTATGTATTATTATTTTATTGATTTTATTTTTTAAGTATTTGAATTTACCTGGATTATTTTAATTTAAGCTATTTTGTAATTAATTAATTTACATTTATTTTATTGATTGGATGAACTAGGCTATAATTTGCCTAAAGATGATTATTTTGTAATGATTTTGTCTGATTGAATGTTTGTGTTAAAAATAAACCAGACGTTACTCAACATTTACTCAGTACTTGAGTAGTTTTTTCACCAAGTAATTTTTTACTCTTACTCAAGTAATTATTTGGATGACTACTTTTTACTTTTACTTGAGTCATATTATTCTGAAGTAACAGTACTTTTACTTGAGTACAATTTTTGGCTACTCTACCCAAAAAAAAGGTATCCACACTGAAAACTGAATGGCCAGAGCATTGACCACATCAGAAGTTCTCAAATCTGTTCTGATTATAATGATGCCAGAAAAATCAAGGACAGACCAACTTTTAGCAGTCCTTGGTATTTAGAGGTTAAATTTATTGTGTTTGACCTAGTTTCTGCTGTAGTTTGATAGGTGATAGTAGTCACCACCTTAACAGGTGAAAAGTATTTTTTTGTAATTTCACATAAAAGGGTCTTCAATACATGAAGTGCACCCACAAGCAAAATACGAGTCCTGTAATAGATGTCTGTCACAGTTAAAGGAACTTATTTGGACTTATTGGGAATTTAGCTTATTCACCGTAACCCCCAGAGTTAGATAAGTCCAAACATACCCTTCTCATCTCCGTGCGTGCTGTAACGCTGTCTGACGGCCCCAGCGGCAGCAGCCCATCACATAAAATGCAGGTGAATGGTTCCAGTAATCCTACTGCTCCGAATTGGGACAAAAGTGACAAAATAACGGCAACATGTTCGGTCCGTGTACTTTTTCGTTCAGTCGATTTTCATTTCATAAACAGGTATTAAAAAACAAAAAACGAATGGTTATTTGATTTTCGTTTTAAAATACGACATTTGAAATTGAAATACAATGCGTTTTTTCTTTTTCATCGTCGAAATGGGATGGGAGAAATTTAAAATATGCTGTGATTTTCATTTTCTATTTTATATAACAAAAATAAAATCACTCGAAAACAGAAACGAAAAAAGGCTTGTTTTTTTATATTCAGAGACCGGATGTTGTTATTTCCAAGGCAACAGCGCCAACCTAGCCTACCAGTGTTCAGCCCAGGCTAAAATTACTTTGGAAACCTAGCTATACTCTTGATAATCCTTGGGGGGGATTTTATTTCATAATGTCACATTTATTTATTACCCTCTCTCCCTGCCTCCCTGTCTCTACCCACCGCAGACAACTTCGCCCGAAGAGAGTCGAACCAGCGGAGCAAATAGACTTTCGGTTCACGGGCTGTAACGTTACCGCCGGCTACCGTTAACAATCCCAGCAAACGTTCTGTTGCTGCCGTTTAAGCTTGCTGATCTGGCAGAGAGTCACCGGGGGCGTTGGATCAGATCATAGGGATCAGACCTCCGGTGCTGGGTCTAATATTCTAATATTAGCTGCTGCTGCAGCTAGCTAGCAGGTAGCCACCAGCCCTGTGACCTCGGTCCTCGCCGTTGTCCCTGGGACTGACTCTGCAGAGCTGGCGTTACCTCGCCATGATCAATGAGCAATGATCAATGATTACCAAATTTCTCTCTCATATTGCTCCTCATAACCACTGAAAACTGTCAAAAATCTAACCCAGAGTAGAATTATTATGGACGTTAGCTGACATTAAGGGTTTCTGCTTCATTAAGGGAAATTGTAAGGAAAAAGCTTAACGTGGTTAACCATTAAGCTTTTTCACGTTAAGCGATTTTTTGATCACTGTTTATAAACAGTGATCAAAAAATCTAACCCAAAGTCGTTATGGACGTTATCTGACTGATAACTGACCGATATTTGATTGATCATTGTTTAGGTACATTAAAGTTAAGCTTTTTCACGTTAAGCGTTTTAGAATGTCCCGGCTGCAGCTGAGGGAATCTGTAGCCTATAACTTCCGTTTTTTGCCCCCCTTTACATAAATATACATATGGCTATGAAATAGATCATGAAATACAGGCTTTAGTCATAATAGTTCAATAGCCTAAATACATGTATGTTTTACTATGTATTTCGAGGGACTTTTATTTATTCCATCTATTTATATATTTATATGCACGTTATATTTAAAGGAAGTTTGGTTATCTCACAGACTCAGACTAAAAGCAGCAGCAAGCCTGCCTGACATCAGTGCATCATAGCATATCACTATCTGCAAATAAAATAAAATATGAATAAATCACGAGCGCGGCAGATTCCCAGCTCAGCTAGAGCGGGTAACGCCAGCTCTGCAGACGGACCAGAGTCAGTCAACACCGGGGAGCGAACCGTGGGGACCGAGGTCACAGGGCTGGTGGCTAGCTGCTAGCTAGCTGCAGCAGCTAATATTAGAATAGACCCAGCACCGGAGGTCTGATCCCCATGATCTGATCCCGAACCGCCGGTGACTCTGCCAGATCAGCAACAGAAAGTTTGCTGGGATTGTTAACGGTAACGTTGCAGCCGTGAACCGAAAGTCTGTTTCCTCAGCTGGTTCGATTGGGGCGAAGTTGTCTGCGGCGGGTAGAGACAGAGAGTCAGAGGGAGGCAGGGAGATAGGGGAATAAATACATGTGACATTATGAAATAAAATTCCCCCCAAGCATTATCAAGAGCACAGGTTTCCAAAGTAATTTTAGCCTGGGCTGAAAGCAACACTGGTAGGCTATGCTGGCGCTGTTGCCTTGGAAATGACAACATCCGGTCTCTGAATATGAAAAAACAAACCTTTTTTAATTTCTATTTCCGAGTGATTTTATTTTTGTTATATGAAATAGAAAATGAAAATCACTGCATATTTTTAATTTCTCCCATCCCCTTTTGACCATGAAAAGGAAAAAAATGCCTTGTATTTCAATTTTAATTGTTGTATTTTAAAACGAAAATCAAATAACCATTCGTTTTTTGTTTTTTAAGTCTGTTTATGAAATGAAAATCGACTGAACGAAAAAGTACACGGACCATGTTCCTATTTGGTCCGTGTATCATCCGATCATTTGTTTTTGTTTTCATATATGAAAACGAAAAAACGAGAAAACAACTCCTTTTTCCGTTTTTTTAGAAAAACGAAATTATGACTTGATTTTTGGTTTTCCCGTTCTTGCACGGAAATCAGAAAAACCACTTGATATTCCGATTTTACCCTGTGGGTGGTGCTAAATCTGATTGGCAGGATATGCATTCGTTGTTTTTCAAATTAAGAGTTTGCCCACACTGTATTTGTTAGCCTGTAAAATTAATAGTCTATATGTAAAATTAATAGTCTATATGTATGCTTTTTGTCACCCAATTATTTGGCTTAATTGACTGAAAAAATCTATTGTAAAATAGCCTGTAAACATGTTCACGCATTGACAGACAAAAGGCACAATCTGTTTTTGTAGGAGAGGGGAAGACCCATCTCATCGTTTAATCCTGTTGTGTTCAGTCATGTTAAACAATTTTTTGTTCCCAGTCAAAAATAAATAGATAGATTTTATTGATCCCCAAGGGGAAATTCAAGGTCCCAGTAGCTCAACATACATCATAAACAGGATCATAAAAAAAGCAACTCCACATGAATAGCATGGACAATAAAATAAAAAATACTAAATAAATTAAAAAATAATAATACTAAATAAATTAAAACATAAAAAATCCACATGAATGTACTAAGGGATGTATAAGCATGATACGCTTGCAGTGATAGGGCAGGGACTGACACTGTGATTCAGTATGAGAGTGTGTGTCATGGTGGTAGTGCAAATAGGTCCAGTAGTGCAAGGATAAAGTCTAGAGACCAGCATTACATATGGACAATATAAGAGATCAAAAGTCAATGTTAGAGGTTTGAAGTAATAGGGTTACAGCCATTGTTCATGTATTAAGTTATGTTAGACCTCAGTCCAAGCTGGTGGGAGGAGGGAGGGAGGGATTGTGCATATATGGGCTAATATAGCCAGTAAACAGTGTAAACAGTAAACAGTGGGCCAGTGGACAGTCAGTACATAATTGTTATTATAGGAGGTAGTGGAAGTGGTGGAGAGGGAGGAGAGGCAGACAGACTATGCAGAGAAGTCTCTCTCTCCTCTTCTCTTTAGTGAAGCATTGTAGAGTTGTCTGGCCCTGGGGACAAATTACTTTCTCAGTCTGTCGTGACTGACAAAATGACCGTTCCATTAATACTCATCATACAAATTTAAATAATACATTTATTCTTTGTTTTAGATGTTTTTATTAACTTAAATTCTTATGAATAATAATTTTTTTTGTCTATTTGTTATTTATGGCCTGTATGCCTCATTGATCTGAGCTTATACATCTTAAATTCCATCGAGTACTTAAAAACATAATTGCTGGATTATTTTGACGATAATAAATAATCAGATGAAACATAGTTGTCAGGTTTACATGGACTTTTCAGTTGGTTTTCATGGACTTTCTAGGTTTTCATGGACTTTCTGTTTGTGTTTCCCATTCACTGTCCCCAGCACTCACTCCTCTCAGCAGTTCACTACTGATTACACGCACCTGCACTGCATTACGCCTCATCATCAGTTCACCACCTGCATCTCATCAGTGACCACCTTCTTAAGCAGCACAGGCACACACACTCTTTGTCGAGTCTTATGTTTGTTCACGACACTCTGACTTGCTCTCATATGTCTAGTTTAGTCCCGGTACTTACTTACCTGTAGTTGGCATCCTGTTGTCTGCTACTGCTCTGAAGCATTACCTCGTCTCCTGCCGGTATCCAGCCTGTTCACTCTACTCTCTGTTGAATCATTGTAAATAAAGCTCACTGCACTTACTCCAGTCTGACTCCTGCTCCTTCCGTGCGTGACAATAGTATACTGTTTATCACAGATTACTTTGGGCCAAAATTACCAAGGACATTTGTTAAGAAAACATTTAAAAATGTATACAGTAACACCTGTTTGGGTCAAAAGTAAGAAATTTTATCTGTCACTTTGGAAAAACAGAGAGACTCAGAGAAAAGGTTAGCGTAGTAGGTGTGAAAAAAGCAGGAAAATAAAAAAAAAATAAATCTAAAGTTTTTTTGTTTATGATATATCTGCATTCGAAGAAGTTGGACTGTGTTGAACGGCGTAACAAGGAGGCACCGGGTTCGGTTTAACACGCTCACGTTGAAACCGCTGGAAATTGACCAACAGTAACAACTCTTTAAATTTTTATTATAATATTTATTTACACTTACAAACAATAAATACTACCATAGACTGTATATTATTAATGCGATGAAGTGTAAACGTACATAAGTGTCCTTTCGAAGACGGAATGACAGCTCTTCCAACCACCACTGCTGTATACCACTATAGTAGCTACATACTAACGGCAGTAAACATGTCATCTTAGCTGGCAGTGTTGTTAAATTCTCCCCAATTCCGGGTCACATTCCTGCTGACACATGTCCAGTTGTGTAGTGTTTGGTTCAGAACCCTTTATCTGCGATTTTTGACCTTAGAAAGTGCTGCTTCGTTCCACTACAATCTAGCATACTCTATTATAACTATTATGTAGCTGTATGCTAACGCATTAATATATACAGTCTATGGTTATTAGTCTTGATTGTTCGTATGACTATTGTATAAGAAAGATTTAATTTAAAAAAAGTTGTGATGTTTGCTCACTGTTGGTCGTCAAGTGTTTCAACGCATGCGTGGTACAAATTGCACAGTCCAACTTCTTCCTGAATGCAGATAGTTTATCATGTACCAAAAAGACATGGCACTCCTTTCCATAGATCATTTTATTATTTTTTAATTTTTTTTTTGATATTTCCATGCTTTTTTCACACCTACTACGCTAACCTTTTCTCTGAGTCTCTCTCTTTTTCCAAAGTGACAAATAAAATCTCTTACTTTTGACCCAAACAGGTGTTACTTTATGTGAATGTATACATTTTTAAATGGTTTCTTAACAAATGTCCTTGGTAACTTTGGCCCAAAGTAATCTGTGATAAACAGTATACTATGTTTCATCTGATTATTTATTATCGTCAAAATAATCCAGCAATTATGTTTTTTAGTACTCGATCAAATTTAAGATGTATAAGCTCAGATCAATGAGGCATACAGGCCATAAATAACAAATAAACAAAAAGAATTTAAGTTAATAAAAACATCTAAAACAAAGAATAGATGTATTATTTAAATTTGTATGATGAGTATTAATGGAACGGTCATTTTGTCAGTCATGACAGACTGAGAAAGTAATGTGTCCCCAGGGCCATACAACTCTACAATGCTTCACTAAAGAGAAGAGGAGAGAGATACTTCTCTGCATAGTCTGTCTGCCTCTCCTCCCTCTCCACCACTTCCACTACCTCCTATAATAACAATTATGTACTGACTGTCCACTGGCCCACTGTTTACTGGCTATATTAGCCCATACATGCACAATCCCTCCCTCCCTACTCCCGCCAGCTTGGACTGAGGTCTAACATAACTTAATACATGAACAATGGCTGTAACCCTATTACTTCAAACCTCTAATATTGACTTTTGATCTCTTATATTGTCCATATTTAATGCTGGCCTCTAGACTTTATCCTTGCACTACTGGACCTATTTGCACTACCACCATGACCACACTCTCATACTGAATCACAGGGTCAGTCCCTGCCCTATCACTGCAAGCGTATCATGCTTATACATCCCTTAGTACATTCATGTGGATTTATATTTTTTAATTTATTTAGTATTTTTTATTTTATTGTCCATGCTATTCATGTGGAGTTGCTTTTTTTTATGATCCTGTTTGTGATGTATGTTGAGCTACTGGGAACTTGAATTTCCCCTTGGGGATCAATAAAATATCTATCTATCTATCTATCTATCTATCTAGCTATCTATCTAGCTATCTATTTATTTTTGACTGGGAACAAAAAATTGTTTAACATGACTGAACACAACAGGATTAAACGATGAGATGGGTCTTCCCCTCTCCTACAAAAAGAGATCGTGCCTTTTGTCTGTCAATGCGTGAACATGTTTACATTTAGGCTATTTTACAATAGATTTTTTTCAGTCAGTTAAGCCAAATAATTAGGTGACAAAAAGCATACATATAGACTATTCATTTTACATATAGACTATTCATTTTACAGGCTAACAAATACAGTGTGGGCAAACTCTTAATTTGAAAAACAATGAATGCATATCCTGCCAATCAGATTTAGCACCACCCACAGGGGAAAATCGGAATATCAAGTGTTTTTTCTGATTTCCGTGCAAGAACGGGAAAACCAAAAATCAAGTCATAATTTTGTTTTTTTGTTTTTCTAAAAAAACGGAAAAACGGAAAAAGGAGTTGTTTTCTCGTTTTTTCGTTTTCATATGTGAAAACAAAAACAAATGATCGGATGATACACGGGTCCGTGTACTTTTTTGTTCATTCGATTTTCATTTCATAAACAGGTATTAAAAAACAAAAAACGAATGGTTATTTGATTTTCGTTTTAAAACATGACATTTGAAATTGAAATACAATGCGTTTTTTCTTTTCATTGTCGAAATGGGATGGGAGAAATTTAAAATATGCTGTGATTTTCATTTTCTATTTTATATAACAAAAATAAAATCACTCGAAAACAGAAAACGAAAAGGCTTGTTTTTTATATTCGGAAACCGGGATGTTGTCATTTCCAAGGCAACAGCGCCAGCCTAGCCTACCAGTGTTCAGCCCAGGCCAAAATACTTTGGAAACCTAGCTAGCTATACTCTTGATAATCCTTGGGGGAATTTTATTTCATAATGTCACATGTATTTATTACCCTCTCTCCCTGCCTCCCTGTCTCTACCCACGCGAGACAACTTCGCCCGAAGAGAGTCGAACCAGCGGAGCAAATAGACTTTCGGTTCACGGCTGTAACGTTTACGCCACCGTAACAATCCCAGCAAACTTTCTGTTGCTGCGTTAAGCTTGCTGATCTGGCAGAGAGTCACCGGGGTTCGGGATCAGATCATAGGGATCAGACCTCCAGTGCTGGGTCTAATATTCTAATATTAGCTGCTGCTGCAGCTAGCTAGCAGCTAGCCACCAGCCCTGTGACCTCGGTCCCCGCGGTTCGCTCCCCGGAACTGACTCTGCAGAGCTGGCGTTACCTGCTCTATGATCAATGAGCAATGATCAAGGATTACCAAATTTCTCTCTCATATTGCTCCTCATAACCACTGAAAAACTAAAAAATCTAACCCAAAGTACAATTATTATGGACGTTAGCTGACATTAAGGTTTTCTGCTTCATTAAGGGAAATTGTAAGGAAAAAGCTTAACGTGGTTAACCATTAAGCTCGTTACGGTTATTTTTGATCACTGTTTATAAACAGTGATCAAAAAATCTAACACAAAGTCGTTATGGACGTTATCTGACTGATAACTGACTGATATTTGATTGATCATTGTTTAGGTACATTAAAGTTAAGCTTTTTCACGTTAAGCGTTTTAGAATGTCCCGGCTGCAGCTGAGGGAATCTGTAGCCTATAACTTCCGTTTTTTGCCCCCCTTTACATAAATATACATATGGCTATGAAATACAGGCTTTAGTCATAATACTTCAATAGCCTAAATACATGTATGTTTTACTATGTATTTCGAGGGACTTTTATTTATTCCATCTATTTATATGCACGTTATATTTAAGGGAAGTTTGGTTATCTCACAGACTCAGACTAAAAGCAGCAGCAAGCCTGCCTGACATCAGTGCATCATAGCATATCACTATCTGCAAATAAAATAAAATATGAATAAATCACGAGCGCGGCAGATTCCCAGCTCAGCTAGAGCGGGTAACGCAGCTCTGCAGACGGACCAGAGTCAGTCAACACCGGGGAGCGAACCGTGGGGACCGAGGTCACAGGGCTGGTGGCTAGCTGCTAGCTAGCTGCAGCAGCTAATATTAGAATAGACCCAGCACCGGAGGTCTGATCCCCATGATCTGATCCCGAACCGCCGGTGACTCTGCCAGATCAGCAACAGAAAGTTTGCTGGGATTGTTAACGGTGGCGTAACGGTAACGTTGCAGCCGTGAACCGAAAGTCTTTTTCCTCAGCTGGTTCGATTGGGGCGAAGTTGTCTGCGGCAGGTAGACACAGAGAGTCAGAGGGAGGCAGGGAGAGAGGGGAATAAATAAATGTGACATTATGAAATAAAATTCCCCCCAAGCATTATCAAGAGTATAGGTTTCCAAAGTAATTTTAGCCTGGGCTGAAAGCAACACTGGTAGACTATGCTGGCGCTGTTGCCTTGGAAATGACAACATCCGGTCTCTGAATATGAAAAAAAAAACCTTTTTTCATTTCTATTTCCGAGTGATTTTATTTTTGTTATATGAAATAGAAAATGAAAATCACAGCATATTTTTAATTTCTCCCATCCCCTTTGACCATGAAAAGGAAAAAAAATGCCTTGTATTTCAATTTCAATTGTTGTATTTTAAAACGAAAATCAAATAACCATTCGTTTTTGTTTTTAAGTCTGTTTATGAAATGAAAATTGAATGAACGAAAAAGTACACGGACCTATACCGGACCCTATTTACATATGCGATTTGTAGAATATGGGCGGGCAAAAACAACGTAACATGATTACATATCGCCATCAAACCGAAAACGATATATTCTCAGACAGGCTTGCTGCAAAGCAAATCACTCCGCCCAAGTAGCAGAATGAATATAGTTCCCGGTTTGTTTACGGTTAGAAGATGGCTGTGTCTTATGTTACATTGTTTTTTGTACACGCTGTCACTCTACAAATCACAACACGTAAATAGTAACATGTTGGCGTTATTTTGTCACTTATTCGGAGCAGTAGGATTACTGGAACCATTCACCTGCATGTTCTGTGCTGGCCTGCTGCCTCTTCTGTCCTGCATTCTTATGACGATCTGGTCCCTTATCATGGAGTCACACAGTGTGCCAAAGTTGCAGGATTGACTCTTTAGACGCAGGTCTGTCACATACAGTTCTATTGACTGTTTCTTTTTGCATTATGCTCCTGAAGACATATCGTTCATATGTTTCATTTTTCCTTGGTGTACAATAGTCTTCAAATTTGCTCAACACCGCAAGGAAGTTGTCTCTTTCCTCTTCTGAAAAGGCGAACGTGTTGTACACATCCAGCGCGGCACGGCCAGCCACAGATAGCAACAGAGCTATCTTCCGTCGGTCGTTCCCTTCATTCAGTCCTACTGCCAGCAAATAAAGCTCAAAACTTTGCCTGAAGGCTTTCCAGTTTTCGTGAAATGAATAATATTTGTCCGCCTGATGAGTTGAAACTAGGGCAACCCTAGTTTCAACTCATCAGGCGGACAAATATTATTCATTAAACTAATTTTCCGGGTTTACTCCTGGTACCATGTATTGGCTAGACTGCGAACACCGAGTGCCATTTTTTAACTACGTTATTGCCGTCTTGTTTACATGGAACGTAAAGCAACAACATGTATCAACAGCGCCCTCTTTAGGTTGGCTGTATAACCAGTACAGTAACGTTAGCACGGTAACGTTAGCACGGCCGAGTAACGTTAGAGCGACGGGCAACAACAGTGGCTAAATTATGTCTGTTTTTTTAGAAACAAAAAACTTCGGAACAACAGACTAGAGCTGAAGATCTTTGCCCGAACCCGACGGGACCCGACGGGTTCGGGCTTAATTTCTATTATTTTACACGGGCTTGGGCCGGGCTCGGGCTTGCGCTTCGGGCTGCATGGTACATGAGCGGTCAGCTGATGCGTTTTGATTGGCGTGAATATGGATCCTGAGGAGGTGAAACGGTCTCTGGAGGACTTAATTAATTTCTTTGTTCCAACTTCCAAATGGCCTCTAGCCTCCGTTAGTCATGAATAAATGATGTTAAAAATTTTTATAAATGACAAATTTTTTACGAAAGACAAAGGAGCTGTGTGCGTGCAGCGCAGTCTCCTTATTCGTGTGCCCGCTCGCGGTGCGAAGCGCGTGTCCCACAATCTAATGATGCTGATAGACGGCATTTACAGTCGGGCTGTAAACGGGTTCGGGCTTTTAAAAAGCTGTCAATCAAAATGTGCAGTAGCGACCGGAGCCTCTCCCAGCTTAACAGACTGTTATGCTACCTGGCTAGCTAGGCTAGCAGCTATAATGTTACCCAGCATGCCGTTGGGCAGTGTACATTTGTAAATGTAAAATTATTAGTCACAAATTGTTATATGCTATGGTGTTTTATCCTTTTAAAGAGAGTTAGTTGTGGATTATTAATTGTTGTTATAAAGTTACAACCATGAGTGAGAAGGGTACGCAGTTAACAGAAAAAATTTTTGTTAATTTTTCCGATCCCCGATCCAGCTATTTTTTCAATAACGGGGCCGATATCCAATCCTAATATCTGATCGGTGCACCCCTACTGCGAAGTAAAGCAGAAGTAAAGCAGCTTCTTCATCAACAGGATCGTCGACAAAAGGAAATGCCATGTTTTTAGAAAAAAATAAGTTTTATAGTCTGCCTAACATAGTTAATAAACCAACACCATTTTTTAAATTCATGCCAATAAACTGCGCTAAAATGCACCTGAAACAGACTGAATGAATGAATGAGGAAATGAGAGAGCGCTGTGTCAGAGGGAGGAGACTGAGAGAAACTTGAGGTCTCTTGAAGAAAACCTGCTCCGAACCAGGTTAGGTTCACAGGCTCAGTTACCATAGTACAGCCAACGTCAACTGGCGGCCCGCGGGCCACATCCGGCCCTCCAAAGCTTTTAGTCTGGCCCGCAGAATAATCATGAATTCACAAAATGTAAAGAGGAAAAAATGCATTCTGTTATTTATCATTTCAAGCATTTAGAGCAAAAACCCAGCCCCCTGTATTTGCATCTCTATTAACATGCTGGGATTCTGTACAGCGATTCCTGAGCTCCACACACACAGCTGAGCCGAGATGTGTGTGCGTTAAAACACACACACCGCTGAGCCGAGATGTGTGCGCGTTAAAACACGCAGCACCTGACTGGGAACGATACAGAGAGGATTAACAACGGCCGCTGGGGCAGATGAACTCACGCTAGTCTCTTTTCTGTAAATAGGCTACAATTAAACCTTCGTGAGTAAAAAGTCAACACTTATCAATGCACTCACCTCTGTAGACCGGCATAAACATGTAGAAAGCCATATTTCAATCTGCTCTGTCTGCTCAGTCCACTCTTGTCCACCGCGCTGTTTTACGCAAACACAGCTCTACTCTGCAAATAGCGAATTTTTACAAACAAGCTAAAACAAAAGCTGTCGGTTTGTAGTCTAACTTTATCTTAGTTTGTTTATCTCGAAATTTGGACAAATTCTTGTAAACCTCACTGCTGGCCGAACAAACCAAACTCTCCTGGAGCGGTAAATCTATGGAGGTATTATAGGACCAAAACAGATGCATCTGGCTACTTAATATGCACGTGAATGATGCGATCGTTATGTTCGAGTTCTTTATTGTTGATGATGATGATGCTGGTTGTATTATTTTGCAGCAGCATCTTTCATTGCAAATGAGGTATACATGACGAGTGCATAGACTGCTTATCAGTCCATCATTAAAGCTGGGCTTTTCCAGTCAACTTTTCGCTTCAGCCTCTTTGACAGTGACATGTTTACCTGACAACCACCATTTCTTTCTGCAAGCATTTTCCACCAATCAGGACGCTGCATACTACAACAATGTTTCCATAATCACAGACTTTAACCATCACTCCTCAGTGAAATGCCTCCTAGTCTGAGATCATTTTCTAGTTGAAGAGCCAGTTATCATTATGGAGTTTCCATGTTTTTTAGGAGTTTGCTCACACTAATACATGTAAAACAAATATAGCATTAATTCAGTAAGAAAATTTCGAAAGTCCGGCTCCCAGAGTGTCTGCTTAGAAAAATTCTGGCCCTTGTAAAAATGTAGCTGATGACCCCTGCCATAGTAACTGACTCTGAGGTTAAGTTACGTCTCTTTCTGAAACAGAAAACCCAGAGTTTCCCTCATCTCAGACTTAACAAAGTCAAAGTTTTCACTAAACCTGCTTTCTGAAATAGGGCACTATTCTACGAAGTAAGATTTGGCGTTAACGAGGTAACTACAGGTTCAACCCAGGGTTTTCTGTATCACGAAGGTGGATCATTTGTTACCCGGTTCAATCGCCGTGGTAACTTAGGCTGAGCGCCTAACCTGGCTGGGAGCAGGTTATGTTGGAGATTCGAGATCAACCAGTGTTAAAGCTCTGACCAATCAATACTCAATTGATAACGGTGTCACCGTTCTTATAGAAGATCAGGCGGACCTCGGTGCACAGAGAGAGAGAGAGAGGGAGAGCGAGAGGGAGAGAGGGGTGCGCTCATAAAAGTTAAAACATTTAGAGACCGACAATCCTGTTAACATTCCCTGATGGGTATTTTTATGAAATATATAGATTTTAATGGGAGGGAATTACATATCGGCTATTTGTCGGCTTCTTGAGCCGTGTGTCGCCAATGTGTTTTTAAATGTTTTACTTGCTCTCACGATTGCTTCCACTGCCAGGGTTGCAAATGAAATAATAGGCTAAAGCAACGACTGCACAAGTGTCAAGTGTAATTATGGTCAGATGATAATGATGCCTGACTGATGAAGAAGTGATATTGATAAGCGTTGTGATTTACGCATTTACACTTATATTAAATTTTTTGCCAGCTTTCCTTCCTGTTTTAGGAAGCAGCGACTGTATTGCGTTTTGCCTGCAAAACCGTTTCTGTGTTCTTCATATTTATGTAGAATTATAGTTTGCTCTTCTTATGTGAAATACGCGGTAGATGTTTGTGATTGGTCGTGTTGTGCAAACAACGCCTCTTTTATGTGAACGCGCACGCTGCTGGATTGGGAAACCCTGGGTTGATTGAACTAGTTCTTAACCACCGTCGTGACACAGCTTATGCGGAACCGCGATTGGTAGGGTTAGTGAAGCCGGGTAACTGAAAGAAATCCAGGGCATGTTGATCTTGCTTCGTAGTATAGGCCTCTGGCGTTACTGTTAGGCCTGCTGCTTGTAGGTAGCTTTTATGTCTCTCCTCTCTCCCTCCCTCTGTCTGTCCTAATTGCAGGAGTGGAGTCTGATGTGTGGGAGTCAGGGTTCCAGCTGCCTTTCATCTACCACAATCAACCTCTGCTTCATATACCCAGTCATTCCTTCGCTCTGCATCAGATCATAGTCAAGACGACCACAGTTAGTCTCACTCCTGACAAACCTTGCTATCTGTTGAGTCATTTGTATGTTTGCCTGTCCTTATCCTAACTCTTCTGCCTCAGCTGCCATTGGAACCTGACTCCTGCTACTGCTTCACTCCTGCCATCCACGGGACCAGACAACCACCACTGGACCTCACCACTAGCCGGCCTACCGTCTTCCTCTGACGGACCCGCTCCTTCCCGGGAAACGACCGGACCTGTTCTCCACCCTGGAAACCTGGACTCGATACTTGAGTACTTTAAATAAACCCTGTTAATTCACACCCCTGGCTCTGCGTTCTGTCTGCATTTGGGTTCTGGGGCCTGTTTCACAAAACCAAGATAAGGTATTAAAACGGGATTTCCCAGTTATCCTGGATGAATTTAGCCTTGACTCGGTTTCACAAAAGCAGAGGCACCAAAGTTACCATGGAGATTTATTCTGTGCAGCTAGCCTGCTCCCGACCAGGCTAACAGCCAGGATTTATTTAATCCTGGAGCCTTTTCTGTTCAACCAGCACTGGTTTTACCCTATTGTTATCAACCTGGATTAAAATACAACAGGTGCATATTGCTATTTTTTAAGTACTGTTATTATTTAAAGTTGTGACCATTATTTTTTATTTTTTTTTTTATAATTATTCATGTGACCGTCATTGTTACTGTTATATTACTGTATGAAGACTGCTGTTCACATATTGTTGTTAGAAGTTTGAATATGGCAGTTGTTGAGATAATTAGAAAAGGCTGATACAATTTCAAATGTGTTTTAAATGAAGTCTGTTACTAAGGGCAATGCTACACATTTCTATAGTTGACCAATACACCTTAAATTATTTTAGTTGATACATTTTTTTTTTTAATTCTTTAACAATAAGGATCATGTTCCATGTGCATTGTATTTGGCATTCTTAGCACACAATTTGTGTTGTCCAGTAAACTGGGACTACAATTTGGGAGGATTGTTTTAAGAACATATCCTAATTGTTCAATCCTCCCTAATTATAGTCTTAGTTTACTGGACCAGTAACTATCTAGTGATGTAGGCTACTGTACATTCATGAAACAACAGGAAGAGGACAACTCAATGGTTTTTGACCATATTTAGCTGGGGGGAAATAACTGATGAATATACTCTGTTCCATTCATGTTTACAGTGTGCATGGAATTTATCACTTAATTACCTTTTTATAATTGTTCAATCCTCCCTAATTATAGTCTTAGTTTACTGGACCAGTAACTATCTAGTGATGTAGGCTACTGTACATTCATGAAACAACAGGAAGAGGACAACTCAATGGTTTGTGACCATATTTAGCTGGGGGGAAATAACTGATGAATATACTCTGTTCCATTCATGTTTACAGTGTGCATGGAATTTATCACTTAATTACCTTTTATAATTGTTCAATCCTCCCTAATTATAGTCTTAGTTTACTGGACCAGTAACTATCTAGTGATGTAGGCTACTGTACATTCATGAAACAACAGGAAGAGGACAACTCAATGGTTTTTGACCATATTTAGCTGGGGGGAAATAACTGATGAATATACTCTGTTCCATTCATGTTTACAGTGTGCATGGAATTTATCACTTAATTACCTTTTATAGTTTATAGATTTTACAGTGTCTTTATTTTCTATGTCCATATACACGAGGGAGCAATGCATATAATATGTAGAGAAGGAAACTCGTCCTCTATATAAAAAATAAAAAACGTGAGAAAAGTGTGGCAGATAATAGTGGACAGAGTGAATGATACTCTAAAAGTATACATTTATGAACTACTGCTCTTAACTGAAACGAGTCACTTGTCATTTGCAAAAACGAACAGTTGTACACTTTGCATTAAAAGCGAGCAGTGGAAGTTAATATGACTTAGGAAATTTATATTTTAGCCCATGAGAGAGAGGGAGGAACATGGTGAAAGAGATATTTATGCATCATATTCTAGCATTGTAGAAACTTGATCTTCATGGTAAATTTCCTGAGTAACATTATCTTCTGCTCAATTTTATGGCAAAGAGAACAACTGTTAATTTGTGCAATTCAGAGCAGTGGTCAGTTAATGTATATGTTTAGGCTACTTACGCATTCAGTCATTCCACGATCGTCTGCCACGCTTTCTCTCGCTGTTTCATTACAGCGGCCATGTTTCTTTTCCATTTATACAAATAATATGTTTCACGTCATCATACTTCCACAAGAAGCTGCTGCTCACTCTGTTTAAAGTATGTACGTACCTGAGAGGCCAGATAATTTCACATATATCTATAAAAAGCAAGCTAATCAAACTTGTCAGACATAACTGCCCGAATCTCACAATTAGAACTGGCATACACAAGCTCCCCCTCACCTGACTTATTGAAGGAGCTTCTGCTTGAGAAAAATAAATTTGACACCTTATCAACCAGTGTAGCAGAGAACATGCTCTGAGATCCCGACATACATATTATGAATTTGGCGACAAAGCTAGTAAGATTCTTGCCCATCAACTTAAACAAGCAGCTGCCTCACAACTTATCACAAAGATTGAAACAGATGAGGGTTATACATATGATAATAAAATAATAAATGATATGTTCAGGGATTTCTATAGTTCAGTTTATTCTTCTGAGCATGATTCTTGTCCCACATTTGAAATTTTTTTCCAAAATGTGAACATGCCCACTAGAGTCCAAGAACATATTAGAAAATCCTACTACTGCTGAAGAACTAATTGTGGCAATTAAAACACTTCAGAATGGCTAGAGTCTGGGGCTGGAGGGTTCTTTAAAGTTCTTTAAAGAACTTGGAAGAACTTTAAACTTGGAGTTCTTTAAAGGGGTGATAGAATGCAAAACTGATTTTACCTTGTCATAGTTGAATAATGACATTTAGTGGGTAACTAGGACATACATAGAACCTCTAAATCCCATTGACACCTCTTTCCTCTGCAAATCTCACTATTTGAAACTGCCTCTGAAAACGGGCGAAACTCAACGAGCCCCATAGTTGACGTCAACTATTGCGGCTCCTCCTCATTTGGCTCTAGTCTTTCTCTTTGTCACGCCCCAACATTTGCATAGGCTACACAACTGACCTGAGATCAGTTAGTCTTCTGAATCTAGGTCGTGCAGATCTCAGAAATTGTATACATTGTTCATATGCTATTTTGCCATTAAATTCACTTCTGAGACTTTTTTATGCGAGAAATCAACTATGTAGAGGTCAAATATGGGCCGTTTTATGAAAATGTATGTCTAATTGCAAATTTTGTCCGACTGTGTGTCGGAGTTCAGAGGCCGGTGCTGCTTGTGTAGCTGCCTCGCCGCCTGGCCTGCCTTCCTTCACAGAGCCCGGCCTGCTGTGAGGTAGATGGAGCTCAGTCACGGCTGGCAACCCACAGCACTCCATACCCGCGAGCGCACGTCACCGTACGGCTTGGCATAGAGCTACGGAAACGCCGCTGCTCTGACAGAGCTCCAGGGCCTCCAACTCCCCTCTTCCTGCTAGCTAAATGCCCGGTGTATGTGAGTGAAAGCTTGTTACGCTAGCATTTTCTTACCACAGGTTCCAGTTACTCTTTTAATGTGTGTAATTATAATGTGTTGAGTTATTTAAACAAACGATTGGGGAAATAAACGTTGCTTGTCCGTGAGTCTCATTGATAGAGCCTGCGGCTGAATGGAGCTCTATCAATGAGAGCTAGCTAGCTAGCCTCCTCTTAGAATTCCTCTGGAATTCACAAAAATTCATTAACTTGAAATCTGACACAGTTGTTAGCTTTATAAGACATTTAGTTAGATGTTGTGTAAGTGGCGTGACAAAATTCAAACTGTAAATATACTCGAATTAAGGCGAAAAGGAAGCTAACTATCCGTGATTTGTAGCTAGGATTGAAGGGACAGTCGCAGCTAATGAAACACCTAGCTAGTCTTCACAAATATTAACTTGAAATCGGACACCGTTGTTAGGTTTATAAGACATTTAGTTAGATGTTGTGTAAGTGGCGTGACAAAATTCAAACTGTAAATATACTCGAATTAAGGCGAAAAGGAAGCTAACTATCCGTGGTTTGTAGCTACACATAGCTAGGATTGAAGTGACAGTCGCAGCTAACGAAACACTTTGTCTTCACAAATATTCATTAACTTGAAATCGGACACCTTTGTTAGCTTTATAAGACCTTTAGTTAGATTTTGTATAAGTGGCGTGACATGTGTGTAACATGTGGTAAGAGATTGCTGGTGTAACAAGCTCGCTGACCGCGCTCTCACTCTCACACAACGGGCCATTTAGCTAGCAGGAAGAGGGGAGTTGAAGGCCCTGGAGCTCTGTCAGGGCAGCGGTGTTGGTAGTCCCTGCTGTGGGCTGCCAGCCGTGACGGAGCTCCAAGTACCTCATAGCAGGCCGGGGTCTGTGAAGGAAGGCAGGCCGGGCTGCGAGGCAGCACCGGCGGGTGGCGAGGCAGCACCAGCGGCTGAATTCCGACACACAGTCTTACCAAATTTGCAATTAGCCATCAATTTTCGTAAAACGGCCCATATTTGAGCTTTATATAGTTGAGTTCTCGCTTAAAAAAGTCTCAGAAGTGAATTTAATAACGAAATAGCCCGACAAACAACATATAACTTTGCAGTGTCTGAAATATGAGGCCTGCTGCCGAGTCTCCCATGTGTTTCTATGTAGTTTGCTCAAACCAATCAGCGCGTAGCTCATTCTGAATATTCATTAGCATACCATATTTGGAAGAAAAGCTCTTGTTCCAAATAGAGCCATATTCACAGGGTAGTTAAGGGCCTAATAAAATAGCATTCGGTCAATTTTCAGCCCAACCAATGTTACATACCCCATTAGTAACCTTATACCCTATATAATCATTCTATCACCCCTTTAAGAAATTTTCCACCCACCTAATCCCTCACATGCTAAACATGTACAATGAGTCCCTTGGGTTAGGTGTACTACCCCAATCATTAAAAGAGGCATCTATAGCCTTAATCTTGAAAAAGAACCCTAGCCATTGTGTATCTTACCATCCTATCTCACT
Organism: Perca fluviatilis; assembly: GCF_010015445.1. NCBI lineage: Eukaryota > Metazoa > Chordata > Actinopteri > Perciformes > Percidae > Perca > Perca fluviatilis. Next base: position 44,400,039 of record NC_053113.1, read on the forward strand.
GCTGAATGTAGATGTCAAGATTTTAGCAAAGGTGTTAGCACTGAGATTAGAGAGGTTTTTACCCCAGATAATTTCCCCTGATCAAACGTTATTTATAAAAAAATAGATTTTCTTTTTTTAATATCAGGCAACTCTTAAATATAATTTATCTTGATTCAGATCCTACCACCCCAGAGCTTATTTCCATGGATGCCGAAAAAGCATTTGATAGCCTGGAGTGGGGGTATTTGTTTTATGTATTAGATAAGTTTGGCTTTGGGTAACAATACATTAAATGGATTAGACTATTTTATACCATGCCAGTAGCATCAGTCTTATACAAATGGGATGTATTCTGAGCATTTTGCGGTTTCTCGTGGAACAAGGCAAGGCTTCCCCCTAGCACTGTTTATCACTTTAGCGATAGCAATAAGGCAGTACACTATAATGATTGGCCTATTCAGAGAGGGGTTAGAGCAAAGAATCTCACTCTATGCAGATGATATGATACTGTATGTTTCTCACCCGGACATCTCTATGTCCAGGGTCCTCTCCATCCTTGAGAATTTTGGTAAAATCTCAGGGTATAAAATAAACCTTCAGAAAAGTGAGGTATTTCCTATCAATTCCCTAGCACGCACTTATTCTTTTCACACACTTCCCTTTAAGGTTACTCATGATCAGTTTACATATTTAGGGGTGCAAATTACAAACAGTATAGGCAGACTCTTCAAGGAAAATTTCAACCCACTAGTAACTAAGGTAGAGCAGAATCTTAAACGTTGGATGCCTCTACATCTGTCACTTGCTGGTAGAATAAATGCTATAAAAATGAATGTGTTGCCCAAATTTGGATATCTTTTTCAATGTCTCCCAGTGTATATCCCCATGTCATTCTTTAAACGCCTAGACGCACTTATATCCACCTTCATCTGGAATAATAAAAGTCTGCGACTGAGCAGAGCCTATTTACAATGTCCAAAGGTGCTAGGTGGTACGGCTCTGCCCAATTTTCAGTTATTTTATTGGGCTGCTAATATTCGACCTATTCTCCATTGGCTATATGAGGATCCAGGTGCCGACGCTCCCTCACGGTGCACTCTTGAAGCTAGATCCTGTGCCCCGTCCACATTGTCAGCATTAATCTATGCATCTCTAGCGTCAGACACCGCCCCATATACAAGAAATATTTTGGTCAGAACAACACTTAAGATATAGAAGTAGGTCCGTCGGCCCAATGGATGGCATAATTTCTCATTGAAATCCCCAATCCATGCAAATCACATGTTTCCTCCCTCCCTTCAGGACAATGTGTTTCTGCAGTCATAGATGGTTTCTTTGCCTCTTTTCAGCAACTGTGCACTAAATTTCTTATCCCACATACACACTTCTTTCGATACTTACAGTTGCGTGATTTTATGCGTAAACAGCTGCCTCACTTTCCAGAAATTCCCCCAAGCTCTGATATTGACTCTCTATTGACACCTGTCCAGTCGTTTAAAGGTATAATATCTAACCTATATAGTGCACTTTCATCCCAAAAAACCCTGTCCCTTGCCACTATTAGTAATAGATGGGAGCAGGATATAGGTGAGATCATACATGATGAAACTTGAGATGCAATACTAAAAAGTAATAAAGTTAAAAAAAAAAAAGTATGTATTCTCCATTTTGGCATCAGTAAATCTGTGATGGACCTCGCGGTCTTTTGAGGAAAGCCGTGGACGCGCATCTATCTGAATTACTTCAGCCTGGCTCGACCTAGTTGCTCCTCCTCAGTCTGGCTAGGCCTTCGTGAAACGCACCAAGCCAGGCTGCACAGATTAGACTAGGTCAAGCCTCACTTTATCAGTTATGCTGGATTTATATATTCTGCTTTTGTGAAACAGGCCCCTGTTCACCATTCAAACCTAACAGTTACCACTTTAGAATTATGTATTAATAATAATAATAATAATAATAATAATAATAATAAATTGAATTTATATAGCGCTTTTCATGGACTCAAAGTCGCTTTACAGGGCAGGGTAGATTATAAAAACATAACAAAACAAAACGAGCAAACAAAACAAGTAGAACAAAACAAGATACAGATAAAAAGGGAGGGGCAGCGTGGACTATGGGTAGGCTGAGGTGAAGAGATGGGTCTTGAGGCGGACTGGAAGATGGTGAGGGACTCAGAGGTGCGGATCTCTTGGGAGGAGGGAGTTCCAGAGCCTGGGAGCCTGCGCTCTGGAGAAGGCTCTGTCCCCAAAACAGCGCAGGTTGGACTTTTGGATGGAGAGGAGACCGGTTGAGGTGGATCTGAGGGACCGTGAGGGTTGGTAGGGGGAGAGGAGGTCAGTGAGGTATGAGGGGGCCAGATGGTGGAGGGCTTTATAGGTGAGGACCAGGATTTTGTAGGTGATCCGGTGGGAAATGGGAAGCCAGTGGAGTTGTTTTAGGACTGGAGTGATGTGGTGCCAGGATTTGGAGCAAGTAATGAGGCGGGCGGCTGAGTTCTGGACCAGTTGGAGTCGGTTGATGTTGGTAGAGCTGATCGGGAGGAGAAGTGAGTTGCAGTAGTCCAGTCGGGAGGAGATGAAGGTGTGAATGAGTCTTTCAGCAGCGGGGGGTGTGAGAGAGGGTCTGATTTTGGCGATGTTGCGGAGGTGAAAGAAGGAGGTTTTAATGACTTGACGGATGTGAGGCTCAAGGGAGAGGGTGGAATCAAAGATAACGCGAAGGTTGCGGGCCTGGGGAGATGGGGAGACAATGGTGCCTTCGATGGTGATAGTGGGGTTATTGGTTTTGCTGAGTGTGGATTTGGAGCCAATCAGAAGGAATTCTGTTTTGGCAGAGTATCTGACCAAGAGGGAGGATGTAGATGATGAAGAGGAGGGGGCCAAGTACGGAGCCTTGGGGAACACCTTGAGTGACTGTGGCTGTGGCAGAGGTGTGGTTGTGGAGAGAGATGAAATGGGATCTGTTGGATAGGTAGGACTGGAGCCAGCTGAGTGCAGTAAAGGGGAGGTTGGATATTGGGCGGTAGTTGTTGAGAGAGGAGGGATCCAGACCAGGTTTTTTAAGGATTGGGGTGACAGCGGCAGTTTTGAAAGCAGAGGGGACAGTTCCAAGGGACAGTGAGGAGTTGAAGAGGTTAGTGAGGTAGGGGCATAGGACCGGGAGGCAGGACTTCAGAAGTGGAGTAGGGAGGGGGTCAAGGGAGCAGGTAGTGGGTTTGGAAGAGCTGATGAGTTTGGAGATTTCAGGAGGAGTGACTGGGTCAAACTGGGAGAGGAGGAAGTGTGGAGGAGGGGTCGGGAGGTCTGGAGGGATGGGTAGAGGAGGGTCCAAGGTAGGTGCTGGAGTAGATCCTGGGAGGTCAGATACAGGGGATAGAGATTTGTAAATGAGATTGATTTTGTCAGTGAAAAAGTGGAGGAATGAGTTGCAGAGATCCGGCTGTTGGTCCGAGGCTTGATGAGGTTGTTCAATGTGGAGAAGAGGGTTCTGGGGTTTTGGCAGGGGTTGGTGAGGATGGTGGAGAGGTAGGCAGATTTGGCAGCAATGAGGGCATCTTTGTAGGCGATGAGATGGGATTTATAGGCTTCATGATGGACTGTGAGGGATGATTTCTTTGTCAGACGTTCAAGTTGGCGGCCAGTTTGTTTCATTTTCCAGGGTGAAGAGGTGTTAAAAGTGACGAGTTTTGTTTTGAGGGGGGCCAGGGTGTTGAGGGAGGTAGACAAGGTGGAGTTGAGGTGGTCTGTGAGGTCATCGGGTGAGGTGAGGGTTGAGTCCAGGTGGAGAGTGGTGGAGAGCAGGTCAGAGAGATGGTGGGGATTGATAGATTTGAGGTTGCGGAAGGTGATTTCTCTGAGGAGGCGGGGGCGTGGGGTTGGAGAAGGGATGGTGAACCGTATCAGTTTGTGATCAGAGAGGGGAAAGAGGCATGGATGGAGGTCGAGCACTGGTTGGTTGGTGGAGCAGACCAGGTCGAGGATGTGACCTTTTTCATGGGTGGGGAATGTGACATGTTGGGTGAGAGAGAAGTTATCCAGTAAAATGTTGAATTCTGATGAGAGCTTGCAGGTGGGGGAGTCCATGTGGATGTTTAAGTCACCGAGTAGCAGCAGACGTGGAGAGAGAGATGAGGCTAGTGTGAGGAGTTCAGTAAAATCAGAGAGGAAGGAGGGATTTGGTTTAGGTGGCCGGTAAATGAGGATGACTGTCATGGAGGAAAGAGTTTTGAAGGCGAGATATTCAAACGATGATACTGAGGGGAGGGTGAGTTCTGTGATCCGGAAGTTCTGATTGAAAATGACGGCGAGGCCACCTCCACGGTGGGAGGGGCGGGGTTTATTGTATTTATTGTATTAGTTTATTATGTATTAGGCATATATTTTATGCATTTAGGATTAAACTATTTAGAATTATATATTGACATTGCATGTCCTTGTATGGTTTTTAGTTTTCATACTTTAAAAATGTCAGTGCAGTAAATATCAGGTACATTTGATTTAATCATTCACCTAGTGCATTTTCAATTACCTACTAAACTCTTGATTACATATTTCAAAATTAACTATATGCCTATAAATTAATCTAACAGTGTTTTCATGGTGATTGAAATTGACAAGTACATAATGACACACAAGAAAAGCAAAAAACTACATTTTCCTGATCCTTCTTTGTCAACATTCAAGTATGGTAACATTTAAGAAATTATATTTATGTTGATTAAAGCCAAAATAGACACTTTTAATCAGTTACAAATTATATAAAATGACCAATGTCTTGTATGACTACAAAACTGTATGTTCCTATAGTTACTTCAGAAAAACAACAAATGTAGCTTTAGAAAGACCTTTATTTCACATTGAAATGGACATTAACTTCAAAAATTACATAAATCACAAAACCGCACTGGCAATATGTTTAAGATTATGTTGAAAATTGATGAATTAAATAACGTAGTTCACCTTTTACAATCCAGTGTAAATTCCACACAAAACACTGCTGTGGGTCAAGGTAAAAGCAAACTTAACTGTCACAAGATGTTTGCATAATAAAAAGAGGTAGTTGAATATCTAGTACCACATTGTTAATTAAAGTAGAAATGGTTGACATTACAAACCACAATATAAAAATATAGCTTAACATATAAAGCTTAAAGCACTTGTGCAGCACTCTGTTCAGTCAAGTCCAAATGCCTGGGTCAAGAAATAAAAGCTGCCTTTACAATTAAAGTGAGCATAGTGTGACAGTCTGTTGGTTGTCTGTAATGCGCAGTGGAAAAAGGTACTAAAAAGTCCAGGAGCAATTATTCATCATGAGTCCTTGTGTGTGAGACATTTCATATGTTGCAGGCTCATATTCTGGTGAAAAAACCTTTCTGAAGTGTATTTATGTTAACAGTTTCTTGGTTTACTTGGACAATATTGGTAAAAAAGGCAACCTGGTTAAGTGTAGAAATGTTAATTAGTCCCAGTAACAACCTCTATAAGTATGTAATGCTCTTGGAACAGCACACTGATACTAACTATAATAACGAGGAACTATGAACGCTAATGTTTTAAACTATTTACAATGTTCTACATTATTTACAATGTTTTCCAACTACGTCCAACAGGGGGGAAGAGAGTGTCAAAGACCATGGGGTGGTAAGACTGGGGTGGTAAGGGAGGTAAAACAAAACATTTAATAGAGTGTGTAGGGAACAAGGAAGAGCAGAGCTGGTAAGACGAACAGTGTTATGGCCACAATTGTTAAATACAAAAATTAATACTATGTTAAATAAATGACACCCATCACATAAGGCATGACACTGTGGGCTTTCTTTGAGGCTAAAAAACAACCCCATTTAAACTCAATTTCAACATGGAACAACAACAGACATGAACCCTTGTTGAAGTTGGGCTTTAATAGATTCTGCCAAACTGTTAAAATATAATTTCCCTTAGTGGTGAAATGAACTCCATCGTGCAAAAAAAAACCATGAGTGTCAAACCTTAGTTGAGGGTGTTTAACAAAGCTGCCAATTAAACAATGAACATATGTAGCCATAACACTGTTCACAAACCTGCAAGCCTTGTTGATCTTCCCCCAGATTGGCAACAGCCCTCCACCTGCATCTCTGGGTGATGCCAGAGAAGATGATCTTCATGCCTGGATACTTCAGGTGGAGGTGCTGCAGGTCCTCCTTCATTCCTGCGACGAGGTTGACGCCCTTGACATCTCCCAGGTCATTCCCGCCACAGTGAACAAGGAGGACATCCGGGGCTGCTCTTCCTTGTAGGGACTAGAAAAAGAAAGGGAGAAGGCTCTTCCACCGCAGACCACCCCAGCTGAACCAATATATGTAGACATCTTCAATGCCAAGGTTGTCCCCCATGGTCTTTGCCGCTCTCTCTGCCCCACGCCCAACGTAGCTGTCTCCAATGACCCAGACTGATGTTGGATGGAAAAACATATTGTAATAGTGAGAAATGTATCATATTTTAGGCTATAGAGAAAAAAGATTAATGAACACCTCGGCTTAGTTGTACAAAACAAGTCTGCTAAAAGTTTAATGTTGTACAATAAATAGCTAAACAAAAGTAACTATTACTAACTATTACTTACTTCTGGGGCATTGGGTGGGTGCACATGCCATCATGGCTCTCCGCATTCCTGACTATTTCTGAAAGAAAGAAAGAATCAGCAATTTCCAAATGTTAAATATATATATGCACACTAGTATGTAACTGTACTTCATTAATATATCTGGGAGAATACGCATGAATCAACAACAGTCTATTGTTCTTTAGTGTAACATTAACTTAGTTAAATGAGCTTATTTCTGCTAATGTTAGCTCTTAAAAGCATGTCAAGACTACATGCGCCAACCATAGACTGATGACCATGAACAGTAGCAAGACATTATCGGTCCATAATGGTTATTACAGTTAACTAGGGCTGTCAAAATTAACGCGTTAATTTTTGCGTTAATTTTTTTATATTTAACTCGTTAAAAAAAATTTACGAAATTAATGCAGCTGTGTTTGTTTACTTCATGTGGCGGCTGAGAAACGTAATACGTCTCCATAAGAGCAGGCGGCGCTACTCTAGGAGGGATTTACCTGATTGAAGTAGGCCTACGGGCCAGTCAAGAGTTGAAACATGGAGCAGTAAGATCCCAAAAGAGAAAAAAGATGATGTGTTAGAATCCAGAAATGAATGAGCACGGGCTATAACGGGACCGAGTACTAGTTCCGACATGTTGTCTCGTCAGGAGAGATGCGCCACCGGTAAGCTGCTGTTTCGCTACATGCGCTGTGCTGTGCTGCCGATATGTACGTGCGCGATTTGTTTGCTTGATAACTGTTACGTTGGTCACGCTGATAAAACCTTATTTGCAGTCTGATGTTTAACGCTGTCGACTCGATAGTATCCGTGACTATATTCCAGTAAATGTTTGAAATTGGTGCGTCTCACTGTCACACAAGCTACTTCCTGGTTGCGGTGCTGGAAGGGAAATGTAGTCCATCGCTTTACATTGGTAATGGATTGCTGTGCACAGCGTCGCTATCTAAAACTACACTCAATGTTTTCCCTTTAGGCCAACATACACCTTTGTGGTTTTGGGTTACTGGTTTAATGTGTAACATTGATATTGATATTGATGTGCATTTCTGTGTTTAGATATATGTGCTTTGCTTAGTCATTCAGATTAAACACTATGTATATTATAATATTTATGATATTAAGTACTGCCTAGATTGTAATTTATATTCTATATATATATATATTATTCAGAATATGGTATATTAGGTATGTGGCTAATATTGGGGGTGGTGACAAAAATCTGCTCCCAAGTCGGACAGTTTCTAGCCGTTTCAGCAGCCTTCAGCAGGACTAAATAAGCCAAATTGTTGCTGCTGTTGTTCTGAAAGATATTAAACATTCTGAACTTAGCAGAACCTTTCCTTGTTTTTTTTCTCTTCATATTTGTAAAGTTAAGTGATTTAGCATTATTTAAATATCCATTACTACAAGCTTCAGTCTCAATTTAAAAATGCGATTAATCGCGATTAACTACAGCAAATTGTGCGATTAATTAGTTAATTTTTTTTAATCGATTGACAGCCCTACAGTTAACCAAACATTATAAGAAACTTGGTTATACATTTGCTAATAGTTAGCGTTAGATAATGATAAGCATTGACAATCCCCGTTCTGCATTTCGCTGACACTACGTTTAAATAAGGAAAAAATAAACTGTGATTTGCAGAAAATTAACGTTAGCATTTTTTACCATAAGTGGCAAGCTAACGTTACAGACAATTTACATGGTAACTTCAAATACATTTACTTTACAATGTGACTCCTCTTATATGTAATATAACTATGGGACAAAGATATATTTAAAACCTAGCAAAGCTAAATCTTACCTTGAATTATGTAGGCTAGCTTTCAGCAGCAGTTGCATCCAGATTGCCAGTGACAGTGTGTGTAACGTAACATAGAGTGTAAGCACCGTTGCCAACTGTCAGCTAACATCACAGTCAGATACCGTCCAACAGTCATGGCTCCTCCCTCACTCCTCCCTCTCATCTAAAATCGTCACATCCGCAACCAAGATGGCTGCGCCCGTAACGGCAAACTCAACGACGGATAGCAGATCTCCACAAACCAATAGGTGATGTCACACATGCTCTGTCCGTTAATAATATACAGTCTATGATTCAGTCATAGTTAAACATTCATTTATCCATTCATAAATATCCATACATGTAGTTATAAATGTGCATTAATTCCTCCTTTAATATCCATACATACATTCAGTCACAGATATACATTAATTAATTCATAGTCATACGTTCATCCCTGCTCATTAATGAGCTTGATTGAGAGAGGAACAAATGAGTGCTTATACCTGTTATATTTGCACAGAGGAACCTTGTACCTCTTTCCTGAGTTCAATAGCTCAAACTCTGAATACAACACTTGAGACTTATCAGATAGAATGGTCTTAGCTTGCCTGATTGTTGCCTGATCAAAAAGCTCCTGCGGGTTGAGAGGTGCAGGTGTTCCCATAATTTTGCCTGCTGTTTTAACCAGATTGAAAATCTGAGTTTTGGATTTGACTGTCAAATTCCCAAACCAGCTGGTAATACCATACCGAAGAATTGACTCTATTGTTGCTCTATAGAAGATTAACATGATATTTTTACAGACCCCAAACACTCACTGTGCAAAAAGTGGAGACGCTGATGAGTTCTGGCACAGACATTTGTTACATGTGTGCGCCAACTCAGGTCATTATCAATATAAACTCCTAGGGCCAGTTGTTCAAAGATAATCTGATCGGATTTTGGTTATCGGATAGGATCAAATCTTGAAAATGGGTTGTTCAAAAGGGAAAGAAGGATTCTGAAATCCTATAAGATTACAGAATCCAATCCTAGTTTTAATCTGGATCAAACCTTCAGTTTATGTTGTTCAAAACTTGTCAGTAGGATTTGGATAACTTTGATCCAAAAGAACAGGATTATCCTGATCCCAACAGGGGGTAGGATTTCAAGGTAGATTCCAGGAAGAAAATGTAGTAAAATTTTAAAATTGGTCAAATAATACATTTGTATCATCATGTAGTGTATATACTTTTATTTATATTTTGCACTTGACTTGTGTAACCGTTGTAACAGTGATAAAGTAGATGAAATACATAGGCTACCAATTAAGCTATTCAGTATAGTAAAGTAAAAATAAAATAGAAATTATCTTGTCCCCATGTCTAAACGAGAAAGTGAAAGAGCAGAAGCACAGATCGTCCTGGCAGAGGAACAAATCAAGCTGACCAAACTGCAGCAAACCAAAGCCAAACTTCAGCTCCACCTCCTAAAAGCAGTGCTTGGAAATGCTGGTCTCTCCTCCTCAGATGAAGACGAACCCTGAACATTCTTTATTTTGTAAACTATTAGTAATTTAGCCTTTTGTTTTGTTTTTAAGACATTTTCAAAATATCCACAATATATTTGTTAATGTATATTAGCTTTTATTTGTTGTAACTCAGATGAGCGGTCATAAAAGAAATTATGAATGGAAGTGGATGGTTATGTTATTTTTGTGTTTTGTCTCAAAATAAGAAACACTTACAGTGACCCCATGTTGGCTCTTCTACCTGTTATTTACATAGCTGGTAGCCCACATTGTGATATGTTGTCCCATTTAGAGCACTGGTAATCCGGATTTGGTAATCTTGAAAACTGTCTATCTGGATAAGGGTGATCCAATCCAATGTTGCTTTGAAAAACCGGCATAAAAGTAAGACGGATTACCTGATCCTGGATAGCAAAAAATGGGATTTCCAAATCCGGATAATTTTGATCCAGATTAAATGTTTTGAACAACTGGCCCCTAGCTATTTAAAGGAAGACACCTGCTTGATGTCATGACCATGGATGGCCACAGGGCTCTGGGCCCAGTTTTTCAAAAAATTTAATCTGGATCAAATTGATCCGGATTTGGAAATCCCATGTTTTGCTATCCAGGATCACCTGATCCATCTTACTTTTATGCCAGTTTTTTAAAGATTGGATCATTGGATTGGATCACTGTGATCCAAATACCAAATTTCAGGATTACCAAATCCTGTTTACCAGAGCCTAGAACCAACAGTGTAGCCTACTGACTTAGCAACGAACAGCAGGTAGGCAAAATACCAGTGGCCACAAATAGCCATTGTTTGTTTTAATTTTAAGAAACAGAAACACTCTAATAAACAGAAACATTTTACGTTCCTTATTTTGTTATACTTTTAAATAAAACAAAAACAATAATATCCAATAGTCTATATCTCATATGAATCATGTGACATGCTTCATATATGCTTCAAATATGAAGACATGTATATATCATCAGTAAAAGATTTTGTAATCACTTAAAATAAACTCTCCGATTTTATTTGGTTCGAAAAATCACAACTGAATCCACCCTTTTGATGGGATCAGGATAATCCTGTTTTTTTGGATCAAATAGATCCCAAACCGAGTTCAAAGTTTTGAAAAACCCAAAGGGCAGGTTTGATCCATATCAAATGTAAAATCGGATTACATAATCTGATTTTGGTTCGGAATCCCTCTTTTGCTTTTGAAAAACCCAATCTGTGATCTGAAATCCCACTGGATTACTTTTGAAAAACTGGGCTGATCTGGGGTCTACCAGCATTTCCACAGTTTTGCTTGTGTTAAATATGAAGTTGGTGTGAATCACACCAGTTGACGAACTGGTCCACAGCAACTTGGTGGACGCTTATATTGCTTTCTTTAGTAAGCAAACTGAGAAGGACAGTGTCATCTGAAAATGTTACTATATGTTGGTTTGGCTCAGAGCTGATACAGTCATTGGTGTACAATGTTAATAAATGAGGTAAACTGACACACCCTTGGGGGGCGCCAGTGCTGCACACTGCTGGATCAGACAGGGTGGAGTTAAACTTCACCTGCTGTGGCCTATTTGACAAAAAGGAGTGATACCACCTGATTAAAAAGGGATTTACAGAGACCGGAATCCAGCTCATAAAAAACCCACATTGACAGAACCATGCTGATCCTGACAAATTTGAGGCCTAAACACAACCCAAGACCAACGCTTATATTATTTATAATTGGTTACGGAACATTAGTTCACCAGGTTAAAACACATTTCTACGCATTTTTTCTTTCCCTCTCCCCACTGGGCATAGCATATCCACTTACCAAAACTGACACGTGTGTGCAGAAAGAAAGAAAGACAGAAAGTAACCGAAATGGCCTGAAATCCATAACCTATCCCTAAGTTTGATGCAACATGGTCAGAACTGTCAGACAAAACCTACATTTGTCTTTGCAGCCTTTATATATTTCACGGTTAAAAGCTGAACTGCAGCTTTCTAGATTAAGTAGTGGTTGTATAGTTTCTGGTGTGTATTATAGTACTGATACCCAGCATCCAGGAAGCATTCTTTGCTGTCATTAGGGGTATGATGATAATTGACAGCAGCAGAGCTGAAGTACCCATAATCAAAGCAAACAATGTCTTCTTAGGTGTCCTACTTGTGATAGTTACAGATGCATTTGATCAGTTGCTGCTATGCTGTAAATACAAGGAAAGCTGCAAACAAAAATGTGAGCTGTGCGTCACTCTGTAATCTGTGGTTTAAATCAAGGTAATCTGTAAAATTACAAACCTTTTAAAATTGTTTTTTAAGCCTTGACTACCAACCCTTCCCTACTGCAATATTGCTGTTCAGTGTCTGGCTATATCTTCAGACAGATTGCCACTGCATCTGTCATGAGGTGCACAAAGTAAGTCAACAAGGTTCTGATGACTTGCATACAAATGTACATCGTTTTATATTACGCTGGAGCCTTCGTCTTCTATGTGTCTCTGTTAAGTACTCCAGCCTAGTCTTTAAACGCCGCCGTTCGAACTCCGTTATGAGGATCCCGGCAAGGCATGAACATTCCGATGGCCTCCTCCATGCTGGTTTGTTGTTGTATGTGGCGCTAAAGTCAAGTGAAGACGCTATAAAGACCGTTGCCGTGCTTGCGTCACTCCCTTACCCCTCCTACCAGTTCCTATGGCCATTTGGCCAGTGCGAATGCAAATGGCAAAACCGGTTTTCGGGGAGAGTAGTTAGTAGAACTGTTTAGAAGTGGACTGTTCCTATAACTACGTTCCTGTAACTACTTGGTCAGAAAGAGGCTAATAAGAGTGACTGGCTGCTGGCTAACTGTGGATGTGTCGTGTCCCCGGGGCTGTTGTCCGCTTTCATCCTGACTCAAGTCCCTTAGCGACGGAGAGTGAGGCAGAAAAAACAGGGTGGGATAGCTGGCTAAATTAGCATTACATTTGTCTTCTATCTATACAGCCAATGTTAGCTGGCGAATGTAAGCATGGGTTAGGCCAGTGCTGTTTAACGTTAATTAATTATACTTAAAATAACTTCAAATTCATTAGCTCCTCCTCCTTTCCTCATAATGTGCTACGTTTTTTGTGCTGGTGCAAACAATCTGTTGCCCACTAGTTTCTTCCTTTCGCACAAATACCCAAGCAGGTACTTTGCCAGCATTACATGTTACAATTACACCAAACATTGTTTTTACTGCACCATTTAGTGCATTTATCCTTCTTTGAGTGAGCCAAATTTTGAGTGAGATAGTAAAATTTAACATGGTCATATAGAGGCCATCAAGTTTTTTTTTATACACCACTTCAAATTTGAGGATAAGCTATATTCCCCTTTCATTTTCATCAAAACTGTACAGTAAAATGTTTGCATTTGATGTGCTTAGTTTTTTGTTTACTAAGATTCTATGTTCTTGTTTATTAAGGGGAGATTATTTATCCTACAGATTTCCCCATATGATCTATTGCATGGCTCTTGTTGTCTTGTTCAGGTATCAGGCTACATTCAATTGTCAAATATATAATAAGTAGTAGTAGTTTGAGTAGTTTGAATTGAGACAGAAATAGTTTAGTCAGTTTAAACGCAATAAGACGTTGAAAATTAACGTGTAAACACACAGACAATTTCCACTTGTTAGACAATGAAAGCTTGTGTGCAAAGGTGTCATAATGATAACACACAAGAAACTGTGATTTTGGTCACTTGGCTTGCGACAGTGGCCTCTAAAAAAAGATTGTTGAAAAGAGACTTACCAGTCAGAGAGACATCCAGCTTTTTATCGCTGCTTCTGTGTTGTTTTGTAAAGACAAGTTACAAAGGGCGGAAGTTTGGAAGCTGATGAATCTGGGTTGAGTTTAGGCTGGTCCATTTTGTTTTGCTCTTTTATTGTCCTACAATGTAGCTACTTCATGACTCATCCATCTTGCCAGGGACTGTATGCTGCGACAGCTGTTAGGTTGTCATGTGCTACTTTGTTGGCATCATGTGTCACCAGTAAGAGCAGGTTGGTGCTCTGATGTGATGTGCTCTATCTGGAAGTAGTTGTAAAGATTAAGGAAACAATTTCCGTGGTAGATAAGTCTGTCTGTGGGAACAAAGTTGAGGACAAAATTAGAGCATACTGTAGGAGTTTTTCTACTTAATGCAGCTCCTGTAGTTGATGTGTGTTTTGACACAAATTGTGGTTGGCACAGCATGTTGTCAGTTTACAGACCAGTCAGAATTTAAATAGTATCAATATTATTAACATGAACATGTGTGGCTGTGGTATTACAGGCTGATACTGAAATGCTTCCATTGTTGGTATTAAGACAAATATTCACTTTAAATGGAAATTCCTCCTGAGACGTGCTAAAGCAGTAAATTGGCAACGTGAGTCAACCCCCTTCCTGCCCCAAGCAATAATGAAAAGATAGGATGTAGAATTCTACTTCCTTAGGCAATTGGTGTGCGTTGTGAAGCAAATAGTGTGAAAAGAATTTACAGTTAAGGCCTGAATGTGCTCCTAGATTCACACAATACACCCTCATTTAGATCTGATCAGCATCTCCCCAATTAATCACTTTATTTCTTCAAGCTTTCTTTTTCTCAGGCTTCCTCTGACTCACATGTTGTGCTTCAATTGATTCTGATGTTATAATACATTTTCCTAGAGAGATCCTGCCCTTTTTTCAACAGTAATTATTGTGAGCCAGCTTTTTGCTTCTTGAGCATTTCTGACATTCCACCAACTAGAGCCTTACGTGATATGTGCCTTTGCTTTTGTTGCCATTTCTCTTGATATTATTCTTCAAAGCTACAGAGCAGATTTCTGTTCCCTTTGTGGTATTTAAAGGGGTGATAGAATGCAAAACTGATTTTACCTTGTCATAGTTGAATAATGACAGTTTAGTGGGTAACTAGGACATACATAGAACCTCTAAATCCCATTGACACCTCTTTTCTCTGCAAATCTCACTATTTGAAACTGCCTCTGAAAACAGGCGAATCTCAATGAGCCCCATAGTTGACGTCAACTATTGCGGCTCCTCCTCATTTGGCTCTAGTCTTTCTCTTTGTCACGCCCCAACATTTGCATAGGCTACACAACTGACCTGAGATCAGTTAGTCTTCTGAATCTAGGTCGTGCAGATCTCAGAAATTGTATACATTGTGCATATGCTATTTTACCATTAAATTCACTTCTGAGACTTTTTTATGCGAGAAATCAACTATGTAGAGGTCAAATATGGGCCGTTTTACGAAAATGTATGTCTAATTGCAAATTTTGTCCGACTGTGTGTCGGAGTTCAGAGGCCGGTGCTGCCTGTGTAGCTGCCTCGCCGCCTGGCCTGCCGTCCTTCACAGACCCCGGCCTGCTGTGAGGTAGATGGAGCTCAGTCACGGCTGGCAACCCAAGTCACCGTTTTGGGCTAATGGACTATCAAACGCCACTGCTCTGACAGAACTCCAGGGCCTCCAACTCCCCTCTTCCTGCTAGCTAAATGCCCGGCGTATGTGAGTGAAAGCGCGGTCAGCGAGCTTGTTACGCTAGCATTCTCTTACCACAGGTTCCAGTTACTCTTTTAATGTGTGTAATTATAATGTGTTGAGTTATTTAAACAAACGATTGGGGAAATAAACGTCGCTTGTCCGTGAGTCTCATTGATAGAGCTTGCGGCTGGATGGAGCTCTATCAATGAGAGCTAGCTAGCTAGCCTCCTCTTAGAATTCCTCTGGAATTCACAAAAATTCATTAACTTGAAATCTGACACCGTTGTTAGCTTTATAAGAGATTTAGTTAGATGTTGTGTAAGTGGCGTGACGAAATTCAAACTGTAAATATACTCGAATTAAGGCGAAAAGGAAGCTAACTATCCGTGGTTTGTAGCTAGGATTGAAGGGACAGTCACAGCTAACGAAACACCTAGTCTTCACAAATATTAATTAACTTGAAATCGGACACCGTTGTTAGGTTTATAAGACATTTAGTTAGATGTTGTGTAAGTGGCGTGACGAAATTCAAACTGTAAATATACTCGAATTAAGGCGAAAAGGAAGCTAACTATCCGTGGTTTGTAGCTACACATAGCTAGGATTGAAGGGACAGTCGCAGCTAACGAAACACTTTGTCTTCACAAATATTCATTAACTTGAAATCGGACACCTTTGTTAGCTTTATAAGACCTTTAGTTAGATTTTGTATAAGTGGCGTGACATGTGTGTAACATGTGGTAAGAGATTGCTGGTGTAACAAGCTCGCTGACCGCGCTCTCACTCTCACACAACGGGCCATTTAGCTAGCAGGAAGAGGGGAGTTGAAGGCCCTGGAGCTCTGTCAGGACAGCGGTGTTGGTAGTCCCTACTGTGGGCTGCCAGCCGTGAAGGAGCTCCAAGTACCTCATAGCAGGCCGGGGTCTGTGAAGGAAGGCAGGCCGGGCGGCAAGGCAGCACTCGCGGGCGGCGAGGCAGCACCAGCGGCTGAACTCCGACACACAGTCTTACCAAATTTGCATTTAGCCATCAATTTTCGTAAAACGGCCCATATTTGAGCTTTATATAGCTGATTTCTTGCTTAAGAAAGTATCAGAAGTGAATTTAATAACGAAATAGCCCGACAAACAATGTATAACTTTGCAGTGTCTGAAATATGAGGCCTGCTGCCGAGTCTCCCATGTGTTTCTATGTAGTTTGCTCAAACCAATCAGCGCGTAGCTCATTCTGAATATTCATTAGCATACCATATTTGGAAGAAAAGCTCTTGTTCCAAATAGAGCCATATTCACAGGGTAGTTAAGGGCCTAATAAAATAGCATTCGGTCAATTTTCAGCCCAACCAATGTTACATACCCCATTAGGAGACCTTAAGGAACAGTGTAAAATACCCTATATAATCATTCTATCACCCCTTTAACATAAACTTTGCCATATCAAAAAAACAAATGCATAAATTAAAGGATGAAAAAAGAAC